>NC_091770.1:16289848-16592878 GCF_029378745.1 Bos indicus | reverse complement strand
TAACTAAAAAACAAAATAAATGAATAAACATAACTACAACAGGAAAAGAGTCATAGATACACAGAATAAACTGGCAGTTGCCAGAGTGAAGGAAGGTGAGGCCGGAGAGAAATAGGTGAGGAAATTGAAAGGTACAGACTTTCAGTTACAAAATAAATGACTCACTGGTATGGAATGTGCATTGTGGGGAATATAGTTAATAATTATATCTTTGTATGATGACAGATGGTAATAGGATTTATCATGGTGATCATTTTAAAATATGCAGAGACACTGAATCACTATGCTGTGTACCTGGAAGTAACATCATGTTGTAGGCCAAATATTGGAGTGGGTAACCTTTCCCTTCTCCAGGTGATCTTTCAAACCCAGGGATCAAATCCAGATCTCCCGCATTGCAGGCAGATTCATTACCAGCTGAGCCACCAAGAAAACCCACAAAGACATTGAATCACTATACTGTGTACCTGGAACTAACATAGTGTTATAGGTCAATTATACTTCAAAAATAAACAAATTCATAGAAAAAGAGATCAGATTTTGGCTATTAGAGATGAGGGGAGTAGAGGGGAAATTAGACAAAGGCAGTTACAAGGTACAAATGTCCTGTTAAAAGACAAATAAATACTGTGGATGTAAGGCACAACAGGATAAATAAAAACAACTTTATGTTATATATTAAAGTTATTGAGAGAATAAATCCTAAGAGTTCTCATCACAAGGAAAAAGCACTCTTTAAAAAGCACCTCGTATCTACACGAGGTGGATGTTCACAAAACACTGTGGTAATCATTTCATGATGTATGTAAGTCAAATCATTACTCTGTATACCTAAAACTTATTCAGTGCTGTATGTCAATTATATCCCCATAAAATTGGAAGAAACAAACAAGGCAAGGGAGATTAAAATAAAAAAGATTTGGAGATTCTCTCACAAAAGTTCAGATATATATCTTTTCTTTTTAAAAAAATGACTAAATAGTAGAAAACAAAAGCAATAGCAAACAAGCAAAACTGGCTGTGGCTAAACAGTGGCTGTCACATTTCAAAGCCACATATCCAAAAACAGTTCTTTTGTTGGCTCCGCTCTGAGCCTCCCTCCTTCACTTTCTACATTGTTATATCTGGCCTTATAAAGCATTTAACTTTGAGGACTCAGTCAAAGAAAATATAAACATTAACAAAAGGTAAAATCAGCCTGAGAACATATCAGGCATCCTTGACATAAAGGTAGGTCACTGACTTAAGGGTGTCCCATCCCCGCTCAAGAGAAACAGATTCACCTTCGTTGATCCTGATTCTTTAAGACCAAGAGTAGAATGGTCTTAGTCCAGGGTGCTCTGAACTTTCAAGAAAGGAAGCTCCAGATTCAGTCTCTTGGGGTAGGTGTGCCCTCCGCAGAAGCTCTCCCTGCATGCCTGCCCATTGATGACCTGTAAGGGGGGCTCGTAGCTAAGCCCATAGGTAAACCAACTGTGTCAGGCCTGTTCTTTTGCTTGAGATGATCCTAATTTCATCAAAGATGACAATCCAAGATAGGCCAGTGTTCCAGAAGACTTTTGTCTATGTCAAAGGTATGAAGTGTTAAGAGTTCATCAAGTTTGATTTGGGAGGCAGAAAGAAAATCCAAACCCCTAAGTCTGACAGCACGGAAAAAGATATGTAGAGAATTCAGAGTAGATTTCAGAATAGAAGAGAAAATAATGGGGAAGTGGGTGTCGTAGTCATTAGTTCAGACTGCTATAATCTACAGACTGGGAGGCTTAAATGGCAAATACTTACTTCCTACAATCCAAGGGGCTGAGAAGTCCAAGGGTGGTGAGACCCAATATCTGGTGAGAACCTACTTTTTAGTTTGCAGATAGCTGTCTTATTATTGTATCATCACATGCAAAGAGTAGAAAGCAAGCTCTTCTAATAAGGGCATTAATCCACTCATGAAATCTCCAATTTCGTGACATAATTGCTTACCAAAGGCCTCACCTTCCAATATCACAGCTTTGGGGGTTAAGGCTTCAACATATGAATTTCACAGGGACACAAACATTGATAACATTGGGTGAAAGATCTGGTTATTGTATTTGATAATTAGAAATACCCTGATCACAGATGCACATTGGGAACAGAAAGAAAGTGAAGTCGCTCAGTCGTGCCCGACTCTTTGCGACCCCATGGACAGTAGCCTGCACCAAGCTCCTCCGTCCATGGGATTTTCAAGGCAAGAGTACTAGAGTGGGTTGCCATTTCCTTCTCCAGGGAATCTTCCCAACCCAGGTATTGAACCCAGGTTCGATTGTAGACAGACGCTTTACCATCTGAGCCACCAGGGAAGTCATGGTGGGCTGGGAACAGAGGACCGTAATAAATAAAATCGTTATGTCCAGCTGACTCAGAGCAGAGACACTGTTATCCCAGGCAAGACCTGAGAACTGAGGACTGATAGCAAGTTATTCTAAAAGAAATGCCCAATCAGGCTTCATGGACAGTATATTCTTCTGAAATACAGGGTTAAACATTTCTATCTAGCTCCATATAAGTTTCAAGATTCATAATGAATAGGAAAAAAATGATATTTTGTTTGACTTAAATTAATTCATGGTAAGAAGATTGAGAATATTGTTTAAGGGAAAAAGAATCCTCTGCTTCTAAATGATTAAATTCTACTTTTATACTCCTTTGTTCACCAATAACCAAGTTTCTGATTTAAAATTTGTGATTTTGGGGGAGGAGCCAAGATGGCGGAGGAGTAGGATGGGGAGAACACTTTCTCCCCCACAAATTCATCAAAAGAACATTTAAACGTCGAGTAAATTCCACAAAACAACTTCTGAATGCCGGCAGAGGACATCAGGCACCCAGAAAAGCAACCCAACTCTTCGAAAGGAGGTAGGAAAAAATATTAAAGACAAAAAAAGAGACAAAAGAGGGAGGGACGGAGTTCCGTCCCGGGAAGGGAGTCTTAAAAAGAGAGAAGTTTCCAAACACCAGGAAACCTTCTCACTGCCAAATCTGTGCCAAGCTTTGGAAGCACAGAGGGCAACATAACAGGGAGAAAAAATAAATAAACAACTAAAACTCACAGATTGCGAGCCCTACGGTAACTCCCCCAGCAGAGAAGCAGCACAGATGCCTGCATCCACCATTAGCAAGCGGGGGCTGGGCAGGGAGGCGCGGCGCTGAGAGTAAGGATCTGGCCTGAATACCCTGAGCGCTATCTGAGCGAAATAACTGGGGCTAGCAAACCAGACTGTGGGATATCTACCACGCGAAAAGCCAGCCCTAACCTAAGACACGGCCAGGCCCGCGCACGGAACAAAGGACTGAACAGAGATAGCCAGCTGCAGACCCTCCCCCTCCAGTGACAGGCAGCCAGAGCCGGAAGGGGGCAATCGCAGCCCCAGAGAGACATTATCAATAAAACTGTAAGCAGGCTTCTTTGCTAACTAAAACTTATTGGGGGTCTGGACGGTCAACATCTGCCTGAAAAGGTCCGCCGGTTTTACAGCCAGATAACCGAGTGGCAGGGATGCGATAAGTCGCAGCATTGGCGCTCGCCAAACACCTCATCACCTGAGCTGCTCGGACCTGGGAAGACCACAAAACGCAGGCCCAACTGAGTCTGTGCCTCTGAGGACTACCCGAGTGCCTGAACCTGAGTGGCTTGGACCTGGGAGGTGCATGAAACCCAGGGCCGGCCTCGGATTGTTCCCGGCGGAACAACCTAGAGCCCGAGCAGTGTGGGCAGGGAGGCTACACACGCCATGAGCGGGGACAGTCCCCGTGTGGCTGAGGCACTGCGAGCTCACGCCAGTGTTATTTGTTTGCAGCATCCCTCCCTACCTCCCCACAGCGCGACTGAACAAGTAAGCCTAAAAAAAAAAAAAAGTTTCCTCCACCGTCCCCTTTGTGTCAGGGCGGAAACCAGATACTGAAGAGACTAGCAAACAGAAGAAGATATAACAGATGGAAACGCCTTGGAAGCTACAGGCAATAGATCAAAACCCTGTGGTTACTACGGACTACATAGGAAGGGGCCTATAGATCTTGAGAAATATAAGTCTGACCAAGGAACTAGCCAAAAATGAACTGAACCCACAACACCCACAACAAAACCAAGAAAGTCCTAGATATATTTTTATTATTTTTACGATCATTTTTTCTTTTTTTTTTAATTAAAAAAAAAAATTTAAGTCCTCTATTGTTCCTTTAATTTTCACTTTTATAACCTATTACTTTGCAAAAAAAAAAAAGACCCTATTTTTTTCTTCTTCAGCAAACTTCATATATATATATATATTTTATAATTTTTTGACCTTGCTTTTTTTTTTTTTTTCTTCTTTTCCTTAACATTGTATTTTTGAAATTCCAAACTCTACTCTAGATTTTTAATTTTAGCTTTTTGGTATATGTTATCAATTTTGTACCTATACTTTTTTTTTTATAATTTCTGTGACTTTTTTTTCTTCTTCTCTGTTTCTTTCTCTTCTTCTTTTATATAACATTGTATATCTGAAATTCCAAACTCTATTCTAGATTTTTAATTTATGCTTTTTGGTATTTGATATCAATTTTGTACCTGTATTTTCTTTATAATTTTTGCAACATTGTTGGTTTTTGTTTGTTTGTTTTCTCTCTTTATTTTTCTTCTTTTTTTTTAACATTGTATTTTTGAAATTCCAAACTCTACTCTAGATTTTTAATTTTTGCTTTTTGGTATTAGTTATCAATTTTGTACCTGTACTTTCTTTATAATTTTCGCAACCTTATTTGTTTTTGTTTGTTCGTTTTTTCTCTCTTTCTTTTCCTTCTTCTTTTCTTTAACATCGTATTTTTGAAATTCCAAACTCTACTCTAGATTTTTAATTTTTGCTTTTATGTATTTGTTACCAATTTTGTACCTTTAAGAACCCAATCTTCAGGACCCATTTTTCACTAGGGAGCGAGATTACTGGCTTGACTGCTCTCTCTCCCTTTGGACTCTCCTTTTTCTCCACCAGGTCGCCTGTGTCTCCTCCCTAACCCCTCTCTACTCTAACCAACTCTGTGAATTTCTGTGTGTTCCAGACGGTGGAGAACACTTAGGGAACGGATTACTGGCTGGATCTGTCTCCCTCCTTTTCATTCCCCCCTTTTATTCTTCTGGCCACCTCTGTCACCTTCCTCCTTCTTCTCTTCTCTGTATAACTCCGTGAACATCTCTAAGTGGTCCAGTTGTGGAGTGCACATAAGGAAGTGATTACTGGCTAGCCCACTCTCTCCACTATTGATTCCACCTCATCTCATTTGGGTCACCTCTAACTCACTCCTCCCTCTTCTCTTCTCCATGTAACCCTGTGAACCTCTCTGAGTGACCCTCACTGTAGAGAAACTTTTCATCTTTAATGTAGATGTTTTATCAATGGTGCTGTATAGAAGGAGAAGTTTTGAAACTACTGTAAACATAAGACCGATAACCAGAAGCAGGAGACTTAAGTCCAAACCCTGACTCCAGGGAACTCCTGACTCCAAGGAACATTAATTGACAGGAGCTCATCAAATGCCTCCATACCGACACTGAAACCAAGCACCACACAAGGGCCAATAAGTTCCAGGGCAAGACATACCAAGCAAATTCTCCAGCAACAAAGGAACACAGCCCTGAGCTTCAAGATACAGGCTGCCCAAGTCAACCCAAAACTATAGACATCTCATAACTCATTACTGGACATTTCACTGCACTCCAGGGAGAAGAAATACAGCTCCACCGACCACAACACCGACACAAGCTTCCCTAACCAGGAAACCTTGACAAGCCACCTGTACAAACCCACACAGTGAGGAAACAATAAAGAGAACTCCACAAACTGCCAGAATACAGAAAGGACACCCCAAACTCAGCAATTTAAACAAGATGAAGAGACAGAGGAATACTCAGCAGGTAAAGGAACAGGATAAATGCCCACCAAACCAAACAAAAGAGGAAGAGATAGGGAATCTACCTGATAAAGAATTCCGAATAATGATTGTGAAATTGATCCAAAATCTTGAAATTAAAATGGAATCACAGATAAATAGCCTGGAGATAAGGATTGAGAAGATGCAAGAAAGGCTTAACAAGGACCTAGAAGAAATAAAAAAGAGTCAATATATAATGAATAATGCAATAAATGAAATTAAAAACACTCTGGAGGCAACAAATAGTAGAATAACAGAGGCAGAAGATAGGATTAGTGAATTAGAAGATAGAATGGTAGAAATAAATGAATCAGAGAAAATAAAAGAAAAACGAATTAAAAGAAATGAGGACAATCTCAGAGACCTCCAGGACAATATTAAACGCTACAACATTCGAACCATAGGGGTTCCAGAAGAAGAAGACAAAAAGAAAGACCATGAGAAAATACTTGAGGAGATAATAGTTGAAAACTTCCCTAAATGGGGAAGGAAATAATCACCCAAGTCCAAGAAACCCAGAGAGTCCCAAACAGGATAAATCCAAGGTGAAACACCCCAAGACACATATTAATCAAATTAACAAAGATCAAACACAAAGAACAAATATTAAAAGCAGCAAGGGAAAAACAACAAATAACACACAAGGGAATTCCCATAAGGATAACAGCTGATCTTTCAATAGAAACTCTTCAAGCCAGGAGGGAATGGCAAGACATACTTAAAGTGATGAAAGAAAATAACCTACAGCCCAGATTATTGTACCCAGCAAGAATCTCATTCAAGTATGAAGGAGAAATCAAAAGCTTTTCAGACAAGCAAAAGCTGAGAGAATTCTGCACCACCAAACCAGCTCTCCAACAAATACTAAAGGATATTCTCTAGACAGGAAACACAAAAACAGTGTATAAACTCGAACCCAAAACAATAAAGTAAATGGCAACGGGATCATACTTATCAGTAATTACTTTAAACGTAAATGGGTTGAATGCCCCAACCAAAAGACAAAGACTGGCTGAATGGATACAAAAACAAGACCCCTACATATGTTGTCTACAAGAGACCCACCTTAAAACAGGGGACACATACAGACTGAAAGTGAAGGGCTGGAAAAAGATTTTCCATGCAAATAGGGACCAAAAGAAAGCAGGAGTAGCAATACTCATATCAGATAAAATAGACTTTAAAACAAAGGCTGTGAAAAGAGACAAAGAAGGTCACTACATAATGATCAAAGGATCAATCCAAGAAGAAGATATAACAATTATAAATATATATGCACCCAACACGGGAGCACCGCAGTATGTAAGACAAATGCTAACAAGTATGAAAGGAGAAATTAACTATAACACAATAATACTGGGAGACTTTAATACCCCACTCACACCTATGGATAGATCAACTAAACAGAAAATTAACAAGGAAACACAAACTTTAAACGATACAATAGACCAGTTAGACCTAATTGATATCTATAGGACATTTCATCCCAAAACAATGAATTTCACCTTTTTCTCAAGCGCACATGGAACCTTCTCCAGGATAGATCACATCCTGGGCCATAAAGCTAGCCTTGGTAAATTCAAAAAAATTGAAATCATTCCAAGCATCTTTTCTGACCACAATGCAGTAAGATTAGATCTCAATTACAGGAGAAAAACTATTAAAAATTCCAACATATGGAGGCTGAACAACACGCTGCTGAATAACCAACAAATCACAGAAGAAATCAAAAAAGAAATCAAGATTTGCATAGAAACGAATGAAAATGAAAACACAACAACCCAAAACATGTGGGACATGGTAAAAGCAGTCCTAAGGGGAAAGTTCATAGCAATACAGGCACACCTCAAGAAACAAGAAAAAAGTCAAATAAATAACCTAACTCTACACCTAAAGCAACTAGAAAAGGAAGAAATGAAGACCCCCAGGGTTAGTAGAAGGAAAGAAATATTAAAAATTAGAGCAGAAGTAAATGCAAAAGAAACAAAAGAGACCATAGCAAAATCAACAAAACCAAAAGCTTGTTCTTTGAAAGGATAAATAAAATTGACAAACCATTAGCCAGACACATCAAGAAACAAAGGGAGAAAAATCAAATCAACAAAATTAGAAACGAAAATGGAGAGATCACAACAGACAACACAGAAATACAAAGGATCATAAGAGACTACTATCAATAATTATATGCCAATAAAATGGACAACGTGGAAGAAATGGACAAATTCTTAGAAAAGTACAACTTTCCAAAACTCGACCAGGAAGAAATAGAAAATCTTAACAGGCCCATCACAAGCATGGAAATTGAAACTGTAATCAAAAATCTTCCAGCAAACAAAAGCCCCGGTCCAGACAGCTTCACAGCTGAATTCTACCAAAAATTTAGAGAAGAGCTAACACCTATCCTGCTCAAACTCTTCCAGAAAATTGCAGAGGAAGGTCAACTTCCAAAGTCATTCTATGAGGCCACCATCACCCTAATACCAAAACCTGACAAAGATCCCACAAAAAAAGAAAACTACAGGCCAATATCACTGATGAACATAGATGCAAAAATCCTTAACAAAATTCTAGCAATCAGAATCCAACAACACATTAAAAAGATCATACACCATGATCAAGTGGGCTTTATCCCAGGGATGCAAGGATTCTTCAATATCCACAATCAATCAATGTAATACACCACATTAACAAATTTAAAAATAAAAACCATATGATTATCTCAATAGATGCAGAGAAAGCCTTTGACAAAATTCAACATCCATTTATGATAAAAACTCTCCAGAAAGCAGGAATAGAAGGAACATACCTCAACATAATAAAAGCTATATATGACAAACCCACAGCAAACATTATCCTCAATGGTGAAAAACTGAAAGCATTTCCTCTAAAGTCAGGAACCAGACAAGGGTGCCCACTTTCACCATTACTATTCAACATAGTTTTGGAAGTTTTGGCCACAGCAATCAGAGCAGAAAAAGAAATAAATGGAATCCAAATTGGAAAAGAAGAAGTAAAACTCTCACTATTTGCAGATGACATGATCCTCTACATAGAAAACCCTAAAGACTCCACCAGAAAATTACTAGAAATAATCAATGACTATAGTAAAGTTGCCAGATATAAAATCAACACACAAAAAATCCCTTGCATTCCTGTACACTAATAATGAGAAAACAGAGAGAGAAATTAAGGAAACAATTCCATTCACCATTGCAACGGAAAGAATAAAATACTTAGGAATATATCTACCTAAACAAACTAAAGACCTATATATAGAAAACTATAAAACACTGGTGAAAGAAATCAAAGAGGACACTAATAGATGGGGAAATATACCATGTTCATGGATTGGAAGAATCAATATAGTGAAAATGAGTATACTACCCAAAGCAATTTATAGATTCAATGCAATCCCTATCAAGCTACCAACAGTATTCTTCCCAGAACTAGAACAAATAATGTCACAATTTGTATGGAAATACAAAAAACCTCGAATAGCCAAAGCGATCTTGAGAAAGAAGAATGGAACTGGAGGAATCAACCTACCTGACTTCAGGCTCTACTACAAAGCCACAGTTATCAAGACAGTATGGTACTGGCACAAAGACAGAAATATAGATCAATGGAACAAAATAGAAAGCCCAGAGATAAATCCACGCACATATGGACACCTTATCTTTGACAAAGGAGGCAAGAATATACAATGGATAAAGACAATCTCTTTAACAAGTGGTGCTGGGAAATCTGGTCAACCACTTGTAAAAGAATGAAACTAGACCACTTTCTAACACCATACACAAAAATAAACTCAAAATGGATTAAAGATCTCAATGTAAGACCAGAAACTATAAAACTCCTAGAGGAGAACATAGGCAAAACACTCTCTGACACACATCACAGCAGGATCCTCTATGATCCACCTCCCAGAATATTGGAAATAAAAGCAAAAATGAACAAATGGGACCTAATTAAACTTAAAAGCTTCTGCACATCAAAGGAAACTATTAGCAAGGTGAAAAGACAGCCTTCAGAATGGGAGAAAATAATAGCAAATGGAGCAACTGACAAACAAGTAATCTCAAAAATATACAAGCAACTCCTACAGCTCAACTCCAGAAAAATAAACGACCCAATCAAAAAATGGGCCAAAGATCTAAATAGACATTTCTCCAAAGAAGACATACAGATGGCTAACAAACATATGAAAAGATGCTCAACATCACTCATTATCAGAGAAATGCAAATCAAAACCACTATGAGGTACCATTTCACACCAGTCAGAATGGCTGCGATCCAAAAGTCTACAAATAGTAAATGCTGGAGAGGGTGTGGAGAAAAGGGAACCCTCTTACACTGTTGGTGGGAATGCAAACTAGTACAGCCACTATGGAGAACAGTGTGGAGATTCCTTAAAAAACTGGAAATAGAACTGCCTTATGATCCAGCAATCCCACTGCTGGGCATACTCACTGAGGAAACCAGAAGGGAAAGAGACACGTGTACCCCAATGTTCATCGCAGCACTGTTTATAATAGCCAGGACATGGAAGCAACCTAGATGCCCATCAGCAGATGAATGGATAAGAAAGCTGTGGTATATATACACAATGGAGTATTACTCAGCCATTAAAAAGAATACATTTGAATCAGTTCTAATGAGGTGGATGAAACTGGAGCCTATTATACAGAGTGAAGTAAGCCAGAAGGAAAAACATCAATACAGTATACTAAAGCATGTATATGGAATTTAGAAAGATGGTAACAATAACCCTGTGTATGAGACAGCAAAAGAGACACTGATGTATAGAGCAGTCTTATGGACTCTGTGGGAGAGGGAGAGGGTGGGAAGATTTGGGAGAATGACATTGAAACATGTAAAATATCATGTAAGAAACAAGTTGCCAGTCCAGGTTCGATGCACGATACTGGATGCTTGGGGCTAGTGCACTGGGATGACCCAGAGGGATGGTATGGGGAGGGAGGAGGGAGGAGGGTTCAGGATGGGGAACGCATGTATACCTGTGGCAGATTCATTTTGATATTTGGCAAAACTAATACAATTATGTAAAGTTTAAAAATAAAATAAAATTTAAAAAAATAAAATAAAATTTGTGATTTTACATGTAAATATTACTGAATTGTGTGATAGGTTTAATATTTTTTAATAATGGTTTTTTAAATGTCTAAATTAAAAAGAAAAATCACAAGGCCCCTTTGGCCAATGGTCTTATCAAACAGTACTTATGTGTACCACCACCACCCCACCACTCTCAGCTTCCCTTTAATTCACAAGTTACATTTCCACCTACTTTTGTTAATTATAAGTATGAGGTACACATTACCATGTAATTTTGAGTGAAAGTAATTCTAACTTTTTACGAGCAAAATATGTAAAACATTATGTTAAAACTGAGACTTGCCATATTTATGATAAGTAAACATGTGCATTTACCTTAATCAGTATGCCTGAATCCCTGTTCCTCTCTCTCATATTAGAAATAAGGAATAATATAAAATTGCCTCTAATTAGTTGCAGATTTTTTGCCTAATCTTTTCTAATTTCTCAGTCAGATTACTCCCTCCTTCCCTTTTCACCCACATACTCTTATCTCATAAGTTTTACTTTATTTAACAATAAGTTTAGTATGTGACAGGTATCAGCATGATAATAGACACTAGGTATATAAAAAATAAAAAATAAAGAACAAAACACATATACATGCCTCAAGAAACATAATCCTATAGAAAATATATTCAAATGAAAGTAATTTGTGCATTAGTTATTTATCTTCTTAACAACAAATAACAGTGTCTAGTACAGTATCTATCAGTGTGCTGGAGATGGGGTCAAAACGAATAATTATTGTCTATGACATCATGGTGCTCATGATCTAGTTGGAGTGATGGTGATAGATAACAAATAGATAAAAAGTAATGTGTATTAAGATTGAGTGAAGCTTCATGAAGGTAAGTAGTATGCTCTAAAAACAAGTGAGAGATCCACTCAGAGATGGAAATCAAAAGGATCAAGAAGGGACAAAATCTAAAGGCAATCAGGAGAGCCAAGAGAAAAGAGATAGTTATATATTCAAAATTGAGTCTGATGAAAAAGGAGAAGCTGGGAGATTCCTATTTTTAAGGACCATTCATTAAGAAAGTTTCACTGAAACCTTGAAAGTGTATGAGAGAAAACAATGTGTAAGTTTTCCTAGGTAATAAGTCAAATATAGAAGATTAAATACGAATCTAAGGCTATAGTCCACATTTGGAGGCAGGGAAGACAAAGCTACTAAGAGATAGATTAAAACAACATTGAAAGAAGGAGATTCTGAATATTAATGTTCCATGAGAGCCAGTAGGGAACTTTGACAACACAGTGGATTCAGAGATTAAGTGGACAATGATGTCTTTGGAGGGAAGAGTTATAATTGATAAGTAGATATAGAATTCAGTTTCAAGCATTAGCAGGAGGAAAAGTAAACTTTTTTCCCTCTATATTCACTTTTTTCATTCAACAAGGGAAAAGTCACTGCACTAATTGTTCATAATCAGAATTATGATCTGATCATCTCTACTGATAGGCAGACTCATTCTACTTCAAAGTTTTAATCTCTTCCACTCCATAAATTAAGATTGTCCACTTGAATGAGTGTACCCTCTTAAGAAATGGCTATTTTTCTTCTCCTCATAAACAGATACCACATAAAATAAATTATCACCACTCAAGATTCAAAGGATAGCTATTATTAAAATTAGATTTATGGAGGCAATGAAGGGTTCTGTTTCTCTTTGAGCCTAAGCTATTTGCTCTACCACAGTTGATTAAAAGATATAAGAAATCATGATTAAGAGTGATCAGCCAGGTATTAATTTGCTGTTTTGCATTATCATTTTTGCAATATATTTTGACAATTCAGGATCTATGAATATCCTACAAGATTTGAGGGTTCCTGAGTCAAACACAGTCAAAGTATTACCAAAACTCCTAATAGTAGAATGAGTAATAAGCAACTAAAGATTCTGAAAGTATACTATTTCATTATTGACTATATGGTATTTTTATTTCTAGAATTTCTATTCGGTTCTATTTATACTTTATATTGGCCTGGCATGCTGCGATTCATGGGGTCGCAAAGAGTCGGACACGACTGAGTGACTGAACTGAACTGAACTGAACCAATACTTTATATTTCTCTACTTAGACTTCCTAATTTTTAATTTAGTGTGAGCATGTTTTCCTTTATGACCTTTAGTACAGTTATCAAAAATAAAAATAAAAAATTGTGCTCAGTTATGTTCAATTCTTTGTAACCCCATGGACTGTAGCCATTAGTCTCCTCTGTCCATGAGGTTTTCCAGGCAAGAATATTGAAGTAGGTTGCCGTTTTCTTCAGGGAATATTCCTAACCTAAGAATCAAACCCCTGTCTCCTGTGGTTCCTGCAATGTAGGTGTATTCTTTACCACTGAGCCCAGGAAAGCCCTACAGTTATCATAGCTTCTTTAAAATATGTGCTTATTGTTACATCTGGGTCATTCCAGAGCTGATCTGTTAGTTTCAGGTTGGTAAATTGTAGAGACTAGACTCTGTTATATTCCTCTGGAGAATATTGCCTTTTTGTTTTAATTTGGTTTTTGCTTTGTAGTTTCCTTGGCATACTTAAATAGAAAACTCTGTCTCTTGCTTAACATCTCAAATCTTAGTTCAGATCTTTTGTCCTTAGCTAGCTTACTTGTAGTCTTTTCCATCCATATATCAAGGGTCAGCCAAAGATTTGGACAGAGTTTATATACAAAACTTGGATCTTCTTACTGGCTCTCTCCTTTCCAGGATGCCCCTGTCACTTTTCAGCAACAGTGATTGCTTTGAACTCTGTCTTCTAATTCTTCAGGTTAACTGCCTCAAACGTCTCCAAATTCAGATAATTTCTAGATTCTTCATCATTGTGACAGTGATATTCTGAACCCAACGTAATTTAACTGACCTCATTTAAACATAGTTCTTAAGAAAGCTTCTCATGAGTACAAAACATAATAAGACTATTATCTCCCTTATCCTAGACAGAATATTTTACTTCATGGTGCTCAATTCATATTTTAGTAGCCATTGGCTCCTTTTAAGCTTCAGACTAATTAAAATCTAATTATAGAAAAATATTCAAAAATAAAATGGGCATTCAAGAAGTAATTAATCAGATAAAATCAAGTGAATGAAAAGATCTTAGCAAGCTGTCATATTTTGTACAAAGGGAACATTTTCTACATGAGTAATGGAGACATTATCATTCCCTACAAACACAATTTATAACATCAAATTTCTGGTAGGGAGATGTCCATTACAGACCTCAGCGGTACATTGTATTTTGTGATGCATATCTTAGTTTCCCTATTAACTCATTCCCAGAGATGGAAAAGACCAACTTGAAGAACAAAGCTTCCTAAGATACTTCTTGATGCCATGTATTTTAGAGCAGCTTCACCACATATTCACAATCAATTATATGCTATCTTACATAACCCTCTAATGGTCGGTGAGGGAGAAAAAATTCCATTCTGATTTGAATGTATCTTTTTCCATTAAGTTTTATTTGTCAATACAAGTGTAACATGAATGCACTTCACCCTAAAAGAGGGCAATATTCAGTAAGTGTAGTGGGCAAATTTTACAATTACTTACCTCACTTTCAACAAATGCGCCTATGTCTAGTTCTGATAACATAAGAAGCACATAAAACAATTGTTCTCTGTGTAAAGAACACAGCACTCTTCATTACAAAGTTTAGTAAATTATAAAACTTAGAAGGTTCAGATTTGTATATGTCAGGTTGATTACTTTTTCACTTTTTATCCATCTCAGACTAAATAATTCCTATCCTTCCATCTTTTTCTAACATTATATTTTAATTTTCTCAGCATGTCTGCTGTGCTTAGTTGCTCAATCGTGTCTGACTCTTTGCGACCCCATGGACTGTAGCCCACCAGGCTCCTCTGTCCATGAGGATTCTCCAGGCAAGAATACTGGAGTGGGTTGCCATGACCTTCTCCAGGGTATGTTCCCAACCCAGGGATCAAACCCAGGTCTCCAGCATAGTAGGCAGATTCTTTACCATTTGAGCCACTGGGGAAGCCCCTTCATAGAATGCCTCATGTCTAAATTTCTTAAATATTTAGCATTATGGTGTCAAAGTGGGCACAGGACTCCAACAACAGGTGTTTGATAAGTGCTGGCTTTTCTAAGAGAATTATCACACTGGGCTTACATATTGTTCTGGAGTCCACGAATCCCAATTTTAGGTTCACCTGTAAATGAAAGGAATTTAAGAATTTCTATTTCTTCCAGTAGGAAGGAAGATCAATGAAAATATTTCACAATCACTTTGCTTCCATAACTGGCTGAAGTAAAATATTTGCCTTAACAATATTTATAAGAAGCAGCACCATTTCAGAAAATTTATATGTAAACATAAAAATTCCTAAGAGGTCCATATGCCTAAAGCACTGAACATTTGCACAATGATTTCAGACTCTGTATTGGAGACTAACCTTACATTTTGATCATCATGTAGCAATTCTTATGATATTACAGGAGAGGGAAAAAAACCCAATAAGTCATTCCAATAAATTATGAGAAATATATGTTTTATTCACTAAAAGAAAAATACTATTTTTGTACATACAAAATATTCTTTGGGAAGCACTTAGGATAAAACCAATTATGTACAGCCAAAAAATACGGTTGGAAAATAAGAAAAAAGATAATGATAAATAAATAAAAAATACATTTTTGCCTATCATGTCTAAGCTGAGTCTATCAACAGGTAATAATCCAACTGAGAAAATAAATTATTGTTTTAATAAGACACAGTCACTGACTTGAGTGGCCAAATTTGACTGTCTATGACCCAATGTGGCAATGATTTAACAAAACCTCTTTCCCTACTTCATGAGAACTTGACCTTTGATTTACTCCCTATTTTGTTTCTCTACGGACCAGATAAAGGTAGAATGCCAACTCTGTCATAAGACAATACTGATTGTGGTAAAATGATCCCTGATTGATAGACCTCATCTGGACTGGGAGGAATTGCAAAGAAGTACTACTCATTCCTGATGAGGACATCCCATGCAGACACATGATTTGGGTTTCCCTAAGAATGATGACTGTTATGTCCAGACATGGTTCTTTAATTGCCCCTGGAAGCAATGCCCATGAGATAAAATGAAATATTTGGACTCTCTGGAACATGAGACATCTAAGTAAGGGAGGTTCTGGCAGTTATCCAACATGAATCTGTACCTGAGCTATCATCTAGAAGGAGGTAACTTCCAGCTGGCTGCATGAAATGTTACAAGGACCCCTATAGACATATCTAACTTTGCTCTGTTAGCAAGATATGGTTCCTTTCTTACATCTTCTTTAGTAGACTGATGTGAAATATGGTTTATGGTAGTCTTGTGGTCTGCATGTTTGTTTATGCAAACTTTAAAACACATACACATTTAATCACTGCACATTGGAATATGTTATAGATATAATGTGCTCAGGATGTAAGCTTTAAATAAATATGCCATATAAAAAGATCTGGGGGAGAAGGAGCCAAGATGGCGGAGGAGTAGGATGGGGAGAACACTTTCTCCCCCACAAATTCATCAAAAGAGCATTTAAACGTCGAGTAAATTCCACAAAACAACTTCTAAATGCCGGCAGAGGACATCAGGCACCCAGAAAAGCAATCCAACTCTTCGAAAGGAGGTAGGAAAAAATATAAAAGACAAAAAAAGAGACAAAAGAGGGAGGGACGGAGTTCCGTCCCGGGAAGGGAGTCTTAAAAAGAGAGAAGTTTCCAAACACCAGGAAACCTTCTCACTGCCGAATCTGTGCCGAGCTTTGGAAGCACAGAGGGCAACATAACAGGGAGAAAAAATAAATAAACAATTAAAACTCGCAGATTGCGAGCCCTACGGTAACTCCCCCAGCGGAGAAGCAGCGCAGACGCCTGCAGGCGCCATTAGCAAGCGGGGGCTGGGCAGGGAAGCGCAGCGCGGGCTGCATCGCTTAGAGTAAGAATCTGGCCTGAATACCCTGAGCACTATCTGAGCGAAATAATTTGGGCTAGCAAACCAGACTGTGGGATATCTACCACGCGAAAAGCCAGCCCTAACCTAAGACCGCCAGGCCCACGCACGGAACAAAGGACTGAACAGAGATAGCCAGCTGCAGACCTTTCCGCTCCAGTGACAGGCAGCCAGAGCCGGAAGGGGGCAATCGCAGCCCCAGAGAGACATTATCTATAAAACTGTAAGCAGGCTTCTTTGCTAACTAAAACTTCTTGGGGGTCTGGACGGTTAACATCTGCCTGAGAAGGTGCGCCGGTTTTACACCCAGATAACCGAGTGGCAGGGAGGCGATAAGTCGCAGCATTGGCGCTCGCCAAACACCTCATCACTTGAGCTGCTCGGACCTGGGAAGAGCACAAAACTCAGGCCCAACTGAGTCTGTGCCTCTGAGGACTACCCGAGTGCCTGAACCTGAGCGGCTTGGACCTGGGAGGTACATGCAACCCAGGGCCAGCCTCGGATTGTTCCCGGCGGAACAACCTAGAGCCCGAGCAATGTGGGCAGGAGCTACACGCACCGTGAGCGGGGGCAGACCCAGTGTGGCTGAGGCACTGCGAGCGCACGCCAGTGTTATTTGTTTGCAGCATCCCTCCCTCCCTCCCCACAGCGCGACTGAACAAAGAGAAGAAATACAGCTCCACCCATCAGAACACTGACACAAGCTTCCCTAACCAGGAAACCTTGACAAGCCACCTGTACAAACCCACACACAGCGAGGAAAAGCCACAATAAAGAGAACTCCACAAACTGCCAGAATACAGAAAGGAAACCCCAAACTCAGCAATTTAAACAAGATGAAGAGACAGAGGAATAGCCAGCAGATAAAGGAACAGGATAAATGCCCACCAAACCAAACAAAAGAGGAAGAGATAGGAAATCTACCTGATAAAGAATTCCGAATAATGATAGTGAAATTGATCCAAAATCTTGAAATTAAAATGGAATCACAGATAAATAGCTTGGAGACAAGGATTGAGAAGATGCAAGAAAGGTTTAACAAGGACCTAGAAGAAATAAAAAAGAGTCAATATATAATGAATAATGCAATAAATGAAATTAAAAACACTCTGGAGGCAACAAATAGTAGAATAACAGAGGCAGAAGATAGGATTAGTGAATTAGAAGATAGAATGGTAGAAATAAATGAATCAGAGAAAATAAAAGAAAAACGAATTAAAAGAAATGAGGACAATCTCAGAGACCTCCAGGACAATATTAAACGCTACAACATTCGAATCATAGGGGTTCCAGAAGAAGAAGACAAAAAGAAAGACCATGAGAAAATACTTGAGGAAATAATAGTTGAAAACTTCCCTAAACTGGGGAAGGAAATAATCACCCAAGTCCAAGAAACCCAGAGAATCCCAAACAGGATAAACCCAAGGCGAAACACCCCAAGACACATATTAATCAAATTAACAAAGATCAAACACAAAGAACAAATATTAAAAGCAGCAAAGGAAAAACAACAAATAACACACAAGGGAATTCCCATAAGGATAACAGCTGATCTTTCAATAGAAACTCTTCAAGCCAGGAGGGAATGGCAAGACATACTTAAAGTGACGAAAGAAAATAACCTACAGCCCAGATTATTGTACCCAGCAAGGATTTCATTCAAGTATGAAGGAGAAATCAAAAGCTTCTCAGACAAGCAAAAGCTGAGAGAATTCTGCACCACCAAACCAGCTCTCCAACAAATACTAAAGGATATTCTCTAGACAGGAAACACAAAAATGGTGTATAAATTCGAACCCCAAACAATAAAGTAAATGGCAACGGGATCATACTTATCAGTAATTACCTTAAACGTAAATGGGTTGAATGCCCCAACCAAAAGACAAAGACTGGCTGAATGGATACAAAAACAAGACCCCTACATATGTTGTCTACAGGAGACCCATCTCAAAACAGGGGACACATACAGACTGAAAGTGAAGGGCTGGAAAAAGATTTTCCAATAGGGACCAAAAGAAAGCAGGAGTAGCAATACTCATATCAAATAAAATAGACTTTAAAACAAAGGCTGTGAAAAGAGACAAAGAAGGTCACTACATAATGATCAAAGGATCAATCCAAGAAGAAGATATAACAATTATAAATATATATGCACCCAACACGGGAGCACCGCAGTATGTAAGACAAATGCTAACAAGTATGAAAGGAGAAATTAACAATAACACAATAATAGTGGGAGACTTTAATACCCCACTCACACCTATGGATAGATCAACTAAACAGAAAATTAACAAGGAAACACAAACTTTAAACGATACAATAGACCAGTTAGACCTAATTGATATCTATAGGACATTTCATCCCAAAACAATGAATTTCACCTTTTTCTCAAGCGCACATGGAACCTTCTCCAGGATAGATCACATCCTGGGCCATAAAGCTAGCCTTGGTAAATTCAAAAAAATTGAAATCATTCCAAGCATCTTTTCTGACCACAATGCAGTAAGACTAGATCTCAATTACAGGAGAAAAACTATTAAAAATTCCAACATATGGAGGCTGAACAACACGCTGCTGAATAACCAACAAATCACAGAAGAAATCAAAAAAGAAATCAAAATTTGCATAGAAACGAATGAAAATGAAAACACAACAACCCAAAACCTGTGGGACACGGTAAAAGCAGTCCTAAGAGGAAAGTTCATAGCAATACAGGCACACCTCAAGAAACAAGAAAAAAGTCAAATAAATAACCTAACTCTACACCTAAAGCAACTAGAAAAGGAAGAAATGAAGACCCCCAGGGTTAGTAGAAGGAAAGAAATCTTAAAAACTAGAGCAGAAATAAATGCAAAAGAAACAAAAGAGACCATAGCAAAAATCAACAAAGCCAAAAGCTTGTTCTTTGAAAGGATAAATAAAATTGACAAACCATTAGCCAGACTCATCAAGAAACAAAGGGAGAAAAATCAAATCAACAAAATTAGAAACGAAAATGGAGAGATCACAACAGACAACACAGAAATACAAAGGATCATAAGAGACTACTATCAACAATTATATGCCAATAAAATGGACAACGTGGAAGAAATGGACAAATTCTTAGAAAAGTACAACTTTCCAAAACTCGACCGGGAAGAAATAGAAAATCTTAACAGACCCATCACAAGCACGGAAATTGAAACTGTAATAAAAAATCTTCCAGCAAACAAAAGCCCAGGTCCAGACGGCTTCACAGCTGAATTCTACCAAAAATTTAGAGAAGAGCTAACACCTATCCTGCTCAAACTCTTCCAGAAAATTGCAGAGGAAGGTCAACTTCCAAAGTCATTCTATGAGGCCACCATCACCCTAATACCAAAACCTGACAAAGATCCCACAAAAAAAGAAAACTACAGGCCAATATCACTGATGAACATAGATGCAAAAATCCTTAACAAAATTCTAGCAATCAGAATCCAACAACACATTAAAAAGATCATACACCACGACCAAGTGGACTTTATCCCAGGGATGCAACGATTCTTCAATATCCGCAAATCAATCAATGTAATACACCACATTAACAAATTGAAAAACAAAAACCATATGATTATCTCAATAGATGCAGAGAAAGCCTTTGACAAAATTCAACACCCATTTATGATAAAAACTCTCCAGAAAGCAGGAATAGAAGGAACATACCTCAACATAATAAAAGCTATATATGATAAACCTACAGCAAACATTATCCTCAATGGTGAAAAATTGAAAGCATTTCCTCTAAAGTCAGGAACAAGACAAGGGTGCCCACTTTCACCATTACTATTCAACATAGTTTTGGAAGTTTTGGCCACAGCAATCAGAGCAGAAAAAGAAATAAAAGGAATCCAAATTGGAAAAGAAGAAGTAAAACTCTCACTGTTTGCAGATGACATGATCCTCTACATAGAAAACCCTAAAGACTCTACCAGAAAATAACTAGAACTAATCAAAGATTATAGTAAAGTTGCAGGATATAAAATCAACACACAGAAATCCCTTGCATTCCTATACACTAATAATAGAAAACAGAAAGAGAAATTAAGGAAACAATTCCATTCACCATTGCAACGAAAAGAATAAAATACTTAGGAATATATCTACCTAAAGAAACTAAAGACCTATATATAGAAAACTATAAAACACTGGTGAAAGAAATCAAAGAGGACACTAATAGATGGAGAAATATACCATGTTCATGGATTGGAAGAATCAATATAGTGAAAATGAGTATACTACCCAAAGCAATTTATAGATTCAATGCAATCCCTATCAAGCTACCAACAGTATTCTTCACAGAGCTAGAACAAATAATTTCACAATTTGTATGGAAATACAAAAAACCTCGAATAGCCAAAGCGATCTTGAGAAAGAAAAATGGAACTGGAGGAATCAACCTACCTGACTTCAGGCTCTACTACAAAGCCACAGTTATCAAGACAGTATGGTACTGGCACAAAGATAGAAATATAGATCAATGGAACAAAATAGAAAGCCCAGAGATAAATCCACGCACATATGGACACCTTATCTTTGACAAAGGAGGCAAGAATATACAATGGATTAAAGACAATCTCTTTAACAAGTGGTGCTGGGAAATCTGGTCAACCACTTGTAAAAGAATGAAACTAGAACACTTTCTAACACCATATACAAAAATAAACTCAAAATGGATTAAAGATCTCAACGTAAGACCAGAAACTATAAAACTCCTAGAGGAGAACATAGGCAAAACACTCTCTGACACACATCACAGCAGGATCCTCTATGATCCACCTCCCAGAATATTGGAAATAAAAGCAAAAATGAACAAATGGGACCTAATTAAACTTAAAAGCTTCTGCACATCAAAGGAAACTATTAGCAAGGTGAAAAGACAGCCTTCAGAATGGGAGAAAATAATAGCAAATGAAGCAACCGACAAACAACTAATCTCAAAAATATACAAGCAACTCCTACAGCTCAACTCCAGAAAAATAAATGACCCAATCAAAAAATGGGCCAAAGATCTAAATAGACATTTCTCCAAAGAAGACATACAGATGGCTAACAAACATATGAAAAGATGCTCAACATCACTCATTATCAGAGAAATGCAAATCAAAACCACTATGAGGTACCATTTCACACCAGTCAGAATGGCTGCGATCCAAAAGTCTACAAATAATAAATGCTGGAGAGGGTGTGGAGAAAAGGGAACCCTCTTACACTGTTGGTGGGAATACAAACTAGTACAGCCACTATGGAGAACGGTGTGGAGATTCCTTAAAAAACTGGAAATAGAACTGCCTTATGATCCAGCAATCCCACTGCTGGGCATACACACTGAGGAAACCAGAAGGGAAAGAGACACGTGTACCCCAATGTTCATCGCAGCACTGTTTGTAATAGCCAGGACATGGAAGCAACCTAGATGTCCATCAGCAGATGAATGGATAAGAAAGCGGTGGTACATATACACAATGGAGTATTACTCAGCCATTAAAAAGAATACATTTGGATCAGTTCTAATGAGGTGGATGAAACTGGAGCCTATCATACAGAGTGAAGTAAGCCAGAAGGAAAAACACCAATACAGTATACTAACGCATATATATGGAATTTAGAAAGATGGTAACGATAACCCTGTATACGAGACAGCAAAAGAGACACTGATGTATAGAACAGTCTTATGGACTTTGTGGGAGAGGGAGAGGGTGGGAAGATTTGGGAGAATGGCATTGAAACATGTGAAACGTCATGTATGAAATGAGATGCCAGTCCAGGTTCAATGCACGATGCTGGATGCTTGGGGCTGGTGCACTGGGACGACCCAGAGGGATGGTGTGGGGAGGGAGGAGGGAGGAGGGTTTAAAAAAAAAAAAAAAAGAGTAACATGGAAATTTACATTACCATATGTAAAATAGATAGCCAATGGGAATTTGCTGTATGGCTAAGGAAACTCAAACCGGCTCTGTATCAACCTAGACGGGTGGGATGCGGAGGGAGATGGGAGTGAGGTTCTAAAGGGAGAGGATATATGTATACCTATGGCTGATTTATGTTCAGGTTTGACAGAAAACAACAAAATTCTGTAAAGCAATTATCCTTCAATTAAAAAATTAAAAAAAAAAAAAAGATCTGATATATATTTTCTCTATGTTTGTATCAGTTATCACCTGTAACATACCAACTGTGGATTCATTGTCTTTAGAGAAAAGAAATATAAACAATATCAGCTAAAACTGGTTTTCTTTTTATGATGACCACACATCTACAACTAAACAATGTCAAGGATAAACTATTCTTCCCCAGAGGGGAAAACTGATTCCCACTTCCATACCTTTGTACACAGTATGAATACATCATTCAGCTTTCATGGGGATATATGTGTTTTTGTGTATATGTGTGTGTGTGTTAGTTGTTCAGTCATATCTGACTCTTTGTGACCCCATGGACATAGCCTGCCTGGCTCCTCTGTGCATGGAATGCTCCATGCAAGAATACGGAGTGGGTAGCCATTGTCTTCTCCAGGGGATCCTCCCAACCCATGGATCAAACCCAGGTTTCCTGCATTGCAGGCAGATTCTTTACCATTTGAGCCACCAGGGAAGCCCATATATACATATTCAAGGTGTAGGTAGGCTTGCCAAGGTGTTAGGAACCAAAAGAATGATTATTAGCAGAGCTATTTCTGTCTTATAATTGCATACTTTTCTCCTTTTAGCCATTTTCATAAAGCAGGTCCCCAGCAGTCTAAACAACTTGTAAAATACCAGAACATCTTCCACCACTACCACCAAGATCTTTAATACCAGATCTTTACAGGTGAGGTGAGCCAGGGAAGAAACGAGGCAGTGCGGCTTCAGCAGGTGTTCACAAATCAACTTAGGCCCAAGTGGGGTGAGACTGTTCTATGTCTACTATATGTTTTGGCCTATGTGTGCATGCTAAGGCACTTCAGTCATGTCCAATTCTTTGCAACTCTATGTAGCCCACCAGGCTCCTCTATCCATGGGATTCTCCAGGCAAGAATACTGGAATGGGTTACCGTGACCCCTTCCAGGGGATCTTCCTGACACAGGGATGTAACTTGTGTCTCTTACATCTCCTGCATTGGCAGGTGGGTTCTTTACCAGTAGTGCCACCTGGGAAGCCCTTAGCTTTTAATAAAAAAAATTTTTGTAAGAAAACTGTACAAATGTTAAGTAATCTAAAAGTTTCTGTAGCTAGGTATGGAGAGTCTTGGTATAAAGATAAAGTTCTGAGACCTTTAACTGCAGTGTCTTTTTTTCCTGCCATTAGAGATCTAATTCATGAACTCCCTTTGATTCTAATATATTGATATAGAAGCAAAATCAAAACAACATATATTATAGGAGGGGGATCCACTCAAAAACTCTTAAAAGAGAAAAGAAAAACACAGATGTTTGCCTTTAAAATAAAAGACTTCTTTATGTCTACCCAGATCAGTTTGACCAGTCTGCCAGTGAGGTATAAATTCCCTGTTCACTATCTTTTACTCTAGGCTGATGTCTATGAAATTCAGTGGCGCTTGGTCTTATGATCTCAAGAACTCTTCCTGGCTTTCAAAGTTTATGCCTTTAATTGTTGATGATAAGTAGAACCTAGAAAAATTAAGATTCATTAGTAAATTCATCCTTATTCTTAGAAAACACACATCACATATAATGCCATAGTAAGGTCCCTGAGGGACAGTCAGAGAGAATATTTGGAAGAGAGTGTTTCAGGAAGACTAAGTCAAAGCAGGATATTGTAGTTGGGAAAGGAATCCTCTGGACTCATTCTATCCTTTCTCAGATTTCTAGGTCACTCTTCAGGAGCCACCAAGGGTGTAACATCTGGCCAATGAGCTATCCAGCCAGTCTTCGGCTTCCAAAGTTGTCCTGTAACACGGGAATATGCATTCTTGACTGAATGACTTCCTTTCAGCAGACTAGCTCAGAACCTCACTGTGCCTTTTCTCTCCATTCTTATGGCTGCCCATTCTCCTGAAAGATGCTTCTCCATCTTATTCTCCAGCGGCCAACCCTTATTTTTTAGATTCTTTCTCATTTTTTGTCCCTCTTAATACTATTGTCCAAGATCTTTCTTCTTTATTCTCCTCAATACCCTCGTGCTGAGTTGATATATCTGCAGTTGGTCCTAGAGGACAAACAAAAGAAGAGAGTTCTATTAAAAATCCTTAATAAAAGGCCAGTTAGTTCCTCCAAAATATTTACATAGGAAAAACTATTTAACTGACTTGGTGAGGAAAAAAAAATATGTTTGCTTAACTGGGGAAACAGACTCTTCAGTGCAATGCATTTCCACTGCCTAATAAAGGATTAATGGCACACCTAGTGTGGAAGTGCCTCTTAAAAGCCTCAACCTATGCCTGTAAACTTTAAATTGCTGTTTTCAAGAATCTACTTCCTGCTGAGCTGCTTTTGTTCCCTTCAGGAAGCCTCCCTGATCTATTATGACCACTGCGTGCTTCTAATTTTCCTGAACATACAGTCATTTCTAAGGATGACTTCATACATCTTATACAGGGCTTTTAAAAAAATTATTGAAAGAAAAGTGAGTATTTAATAGCAAAATGTACTTCTGAGGATTTTCCATAATGGAGGTGATCTCTTAGATTAGATATATCCTTCACTATTAGTGGTAATATTTTTTTGTAAGCCTGGCTTTTCCTATTGTTGTCATTCAAGATGAAAGATGAAAATATGTGATTTCCTAAAGATTCACATTTCCCCTTTTAAAATATAATATTTAGAGGTAGGCACATTCTGGCTCACTCTTATTTTGGATATCTTTTAGATATTGGTACAACAAAGAATTTACTAACTTTTTCCAGGTCCTAAAAGCTTGAAATAGTTATAGGTGGAAGATTATAATTTTTCTACCCTAAAGAAAACATTTTCATTTACTTTGAAAGAGTTTTAGGAAACCAAAAATGTATCTTACTTTTACAGTCTCTTTTTCTTAACAAACTTTTAATTAATAACATCAGAATCATCTTTTCTCCTGTTTTTGTTCAACAATGAAGATAGAACTAAGAATAGTTTTTATATTCTATTTCTTTTTATTTCAAATGTGCAGCAGTTACTAAGTGAAACAAAATGAGCTGCCTCAGCCATTATATATTTTAATGTTCTTCATTAAAAGAGGGAAGAAAACTTTCTCCTGAAAAGAACCAAAACATCAGTGCTTCCTAACACACACACTGTAAGGCACAGAAAAATCATTTGTTTTTTTAAATCCTAGTCTAAATTTAATTCTTAAAAATGAAATCCTAAAATCCTATACTTTCCAGTTATAAGGCTTGGGTTAGGCTTATTTAAATTAATGCTGTTCCAAGGTAATTTAAATAAAAACAACCACCTCACTGATCTTTATGATCTAAGTCACTTTACAAATCCAGTCATTGATGGGTGAATAAACTTGCCTATTCTGTAGTCTTAGATACAGTAGGTTCACAGTAATAAAAGTAGTATGGCACAACTATATTTGCCCCTGTGTGAGGTTAAACTGAGGCTTCTTAATTTTATTTCTCCTAAATTAAATAAGGTGAGATGCAAATAAGGAGAAATAATGGCAAAAGCAATGAAGCAGCAAGGTAATGGCCTGGCCAAATCTGGGGTAAATATTTATTCATTGTCATTCTCACAGAAAATGTTTCTGGTGCCTAAACTCCCTGAGCCATGTGGGTCTGGCCATCTGAACAAGCCTCTTCAGTCATAAGGTCAGTATTTAACCTGATTACACCTTTAAGCTAATTTCTTTTTAATGTGGTTTTAGAAGAGGCCTTTAGAAAAATCAGACCATTTGTTGAACACTGATTATAGAAGATGTGTATTGGCAGAGTTAGAAGGAGAAAGGACACAAGTGTTCCAACACTGGTTTTGCCACATATTAAGTCTGTGACCTTGGGAGAAACAATTTAAAAAGTCACATGCAGGAGTTACTACATGGTATGCTATGCATTGCTAAAGATCCCAACTATTGAATGCCACCAAATCATTTAACTATTCAGTGTACTCAAAATAATAAAGCTTAGAATGATTGTGAGAATCAAATAGAAAAATGATTTATGAGAAGGTGATTGGTAAAATATGCAGAAGCAGCCATGGTTCCTTATGTTCATAATTTTGACCATTAAAAAATAAAAATTTCACATGAAAAATAATTTTATTCACCACAATAATGAAACCAGTATGATCTCAAAATGTGTATTTGGAGACCCACTAGGGAATTCTTTTTAAAGCAAATCCTTCTTTTACTGCAGGAGAAATGCCTTCCTACCACTCAAGCTATTTAAATGGACAGCTGTTAATACACATGCCTTACCCTTGCTGTATGAATTTGGGGTACCTCCCACTAAGAGTTGCTGTTAGGCAGAATTTATTTCTCACCCAAGTGACTTCTGGGCTGGGATATGTTTTCTGCTTTGGTCAGTGGAATGTTAGTGGACATGATGGTAGCAGAGGTTAAATGTGCATGCATGGATTGGCTTGCCACTTACCTCTGCCTTCCCACCATCAGCCACAAGAAGAATGTGCCCAGAGTACCCAGGTCAAGAAAGAAAGAAAAAACGTGCAGCAGACTGTAACTTAAAGTGCATGCTCACACAGATCCCCTCCAGCTGAGATCCCCTCCATGGGCCCCATGGGCCCATGAGGTTCATGATGTAATCCTCTGATACTTTAAGGTTATTACACAGCAAAACTGACATGTAAAAGGCTATCCAAATCCTAGGGTCCCTATAGAACAAATAGAATATAGACCTTCTTTACACAATTAGATTAAGAGTGTTTTGAGAAAGGAAAATGGATGTGAAAAATAAAAGTAACTCTCAAGTCTTTGTCTATTCTGGAGATAAAAGGTAGAGATGCCTTAGTAGGTTCAAAATGTGGTTTTGAAGAACCCAAGATAATATAAGGAAAGATCAGTCCTATTCATTTCCTTTAAAAATAACACCTGCACTAATTGATGTTCCCTTCAGCTATACATGAGAGCACTTGTTTTCCCTTACCAAAACTTGATAGATCAGATTCATTAACTTTACACATATCTGTTAAGTCTAAAATTCATGCTGCTGCTGCTAAGTCGCTTCAGTCATGTCTGACTCTGTGCGACCCCATAGATGGCAGCCCACCAGGCTCCCCCGTCCCTGGGATTCTCCAGGAAAGAACACTGGAGTGGGTTGCCATTTCCTCCAATGCATGAAAGTGAAAAGTGAAAGTGAAGTCGCTCAGTCGTGTCAGACCCTCAGTGACCCCATGGACTGCAGCCTTCCAGGCCCCTCCTTCCATGGGATTTTCCAGGCAAGGGTACTGGAGTGGGATGCCATTGCCTTCTCCGAAAATTCATGCTACTTTGACTTAATTTTCATATCATTGGTCACCATTTGTATTTGTCCTTCTATAAATTCTCTTTTCATATAATTTCCCTTGTACTGGATGAGATCTACATCAAAATTACACTACAAATATGCTTTCCTCCAACAACTCAGCTGTCAGCAGTTAAATCATAACTAATATGTCCTCAAGAATGTAAAGATACATATACAAGGAGCTTCTAATAGTATAATTTAAAATAAGTCACAAAAATCTTGGGATTTGGAAAATCTAAATTTTCTTTTTTTTCCTTATCACAGGGATAAAGCATATTCTTTAACAATTTTCTTTTGTTATTCAAATATTCAGACTGGCAAAATAAAAATAAACAATACAATTAGAAAAACCACTATATTAGTTATTCTGTTGTTGAGTAGTCTTATTATATAACCTATATAATTTTATGCTGTATTATTTTACAATCTATGCTTTTTACTTAAAAATATGATAATTTTTCAATATTAACAAAAAATGTTTCTATAATATCATTTTTAATATCTATAGAACTTTCCTCTGTTATGTAATTCATTTAGCTAATCATTTCATTTTGGCATTTATATTTTTATACTTTTTCACTATAAAAAATAATGCTTTAATATTATTGTCAACAAAGGAATCACTAAAATTGTATCCACAATAGTAAAGGTATCATTGATATTTTATGCACAAAACTAAGGTGAACAGAATGATTTTGGATGCCCTGCTCAATACAGGGAAAAAAATTAAAGCAAAAAGAAATTCATGTAAACTTCCTAGGACTGTCATCCAAATTACCCTAAAAAGAACTTTCCCAAATCAGGCAAGGAAAATTATCATTAAAAAGAAACTTTAAAAACATGTTTGAACTAATACATTGGTTATGGCCAAATTTATAACATAGCTGCTTTTGTGAATTTCATGTATATTATATACAACAGATTAAACTATCAGACATTGCAATTATCTGACAGTCACAGACCTGCAGAATGAAAGTACACTGCTGGCTATAGTATATAATTAAATAGATTGTTTCTAAGAATAAAAGTCATCTATCAAATATTCATAGTGATGACTAGTTATCTTTGATTCTGTGGTATGTTTTGGATCATGGGTATGATTTGTAGATCACTAAGATTTATTTTTTTGGGGCTCCAAAATCACTGCAGATGGTGACTGCAGCCATGAAATTAAAAGACGCTTACTCCTTGGAAGGAAAATTATGACCAACCTAGATAGCATATTCAAAAGCAGAGACATTACTTTGCCAACAAAGGTCCGTCTAGTCAAGGCTATGGTTTTTCCAGCGGTCATGTATGGATGTGAGAGTTGGACTGTGAAGAAAGCTGAGTGCCGAGGAATTGATGTTTTTGAACTGTGGTGTTGGAGAAGACTCTTGAGAGTCCCTTGGACTGCAAGGAGATCCAACCGGTCCATCCTAAAGGAGATCAGTCCTGGGTGTTCTTTGGAAGCAATGATGCTAAAGCTGAAACTCCAGTACTTTGGCCACCTCATGCGAAGAGTTGATTCATTGGAAAAGACTCTGATGCTGGGAGGGATGGGGGGCAGGAGGAAAAGGGGACGACAGAGGATGACATGGCTGGCTGGCATCACTGACTTGATGGACGTGAGTCTGTGTGAACTCCGGGAGTTGGTGATGGACAGGGAGGCCTGGTGTGCTGTGATTCATGGGGTCGCAAAGAGTCGGACACGACTGAGTGACTGAACTGAACTGAAGACCTGGATAAGAAATGTAATGTCTAACTCTTTTATTGTATATGAGAAAATAAGTTCCATAGCATTAATTAATTTCTAGGAGCACATTCCAGCATGATGGTCATTTCTAGAAGTTATAAAAAAGGAAAAGTCAAAATTGGGCCATTTTCCTCATTCAATAAAACTGCACAAAACTTAATTATGGGGGAAAAAAGCCTACTTGGAATCCTTTGTAAAATGTGACTGAGTAGGAACTTTATAAATACTTGTTGATATGACCACTATATATCATTTATGAGCTTTCTTCATGGAACAGGAAAAATAATTAATGCAACTAAAATATTTACCATGACTGGGTAGTCTGTATTTCTTTTACCAGAAATCTGAGACAGAAAAACAATCTTTCCCTTTTGGCCTAACCTACTTACATTGACAGAAAAGCTCATGTAACTGCTGTCTTCAGAGTATTTTTTGATAAGTGTGAATGATTTTTAAAAACACTAATCTTTACTTGCACAATAGTAACCAAGATAAAGAGATAATTCCTTAGGTATTAATTAAAAGAGAGAGTGAAAGGAATGGATGTTGGAAGGAGGACCACAAAGCAGCAGCACCTGGTTCCCAAAACTTCAACTTCCTAGTGTGATCAAAGCTCTTGCTTTCACCACCAGAGCTCCTCGGGGCAAACACGACTGACTTCCTGTAGACACATACCCCTTGGTCCATGCTCACGCCAGTGTCTTGTCCGCACCATTCCTGAGACCAGAACCTCAGTGTCACTTCTTGACAAAAATCAGAGTACTCTACCCTTAACAGAGTAACCAATGCCCTCTGTTGTCCTTCTTGGCGCCTGGTTTCCACTTCAGAAGCTAGTCATTTCGCAAAGGCCACAGCAGAAACTTCAAATTGACAAATAGGTCATTTCTTGACAGCATTCTGCTTAGTCAGAGAAAATCTACTTCAAACTTAGCTCGTATCCCATTATTACACCAGAGTCCCATAATATATGGGAATTAGAATGTAATATCAGAATTGAAAAAAATCACAATTAGAGTCAATGTACAAACTTTTAAATACCAGTTATCTATCTGTGTGGAGAGGTGCTCAGTGTATGGGAGGTATATGAGAAACAAATCTGAGAAGGTAAACAAAAGATGAAGTCTCCCCTTTTACTCTGTGAAATTCAGTCATAGCAAATCTAGAAAAGTTCAAAACTGTTAAATTGTAATTTTGACTTTCTAGTCTCTGCCATACATGCTATTGAACTTGAGAGTTAAATTTCTATATTAAGCAAGCCCTATGTCCTCACACAGACATATTCCTGGGTCATAATTTGGCTTCCAGGTTTGTTGGTTTGGATCAGGTTCCAGAGTCTGCTGCTTTACAGATTATTTGCTCTATTCAGTGTCCTCAGCCTCTGGTGTTTGACGCAAGTCAAGTCTGACCGAGACTCTTGTTCCTCTCATTTCTTTAAGATAGACTAGTAAACACCACTCCAGTTCACTGGACTAGTTTCAACAAGTGTGAATCTCAAGACACGAATCTCAGATCTTTTCCTCTGTAAATTTATGAGTAGAATTAGAAGATGGACAATGGCTATTTCTAAATCTATTTAGGATCATCTAAGCACCTCATTATTCACTGACTATTCATTGGAAGGACTGATGCTGAAGCTGAAGCTCCAAGACTTTGGCCTCCTGATGCAAAGAACTGACCTATTAGAAAAGACTCTGACACTGGGAAAGGTTGAAGGCAGGAGGAGAAGGGGTCGACAGAGGATGAGATGGTTGGATGGTATCACCAACTTGAGGGACATGAGTTTGAGCAAGCTCTAGAAGTTGGTAATGGACAGGAAAGCCTGGTATGCTGCAGTCCATGGGGGTCACAGAGTCGGACATGACTGAATGACTAAACTGAACTGAAGTACCTCATAGAAAAGAGTATGACTCTACCTAGATCTACAGTCTCCATCTTAGTCTATTTATTCTCAGTGTATAGAGAATAAATAGCAGACATTCAATAAATGTCATTCTACATATTTTCTTCCTCTAGGTGTTATCATGAAAAGGCATGAAATTCTGAACAGGAACATGGGTTATGTCTAGAAAAAGGACCCATATTAGCATTAAGCTACTGTATTTCTTTGACAATCTCTTTTCCTATATAAAAATCTGTATGAGAAATGATTGGAATCACTCCCAATCATTCTATTGCCCTAACCTACCTCTGCTGCTGCTGCTGCTGCTAAATCACTTCAGTCGTGTCCGACTCTGTGCGACCCCATGGACTGCAGCCTACCAGGCTCCTCCATCCATGGGATTTTCCAGGCAACAGTACTGGAGTGGGGTGCTATTGCCTTCTCCATCCATCTCTACCCTCCCCCAAAAAAAGACTAAGCAAAAAGCAAAGCCCCCATAGTTCATTCCTTTTAATTTAAAAATAGCCTATATCAAACTGTTTCATCTCCTTTGGGGGGGCTCATTTTAAGTGGCTATAATTTCAAACTAAAGCTAGAGAAATGAGAAAATATTTGAGTTATTAGAAACATTTAGATTGTCTTCTGACAATGGCCATTATTATGGGGTTTTTTAAAGTATAGTTGGTTCACCATATTATATAAGTTTCAGATGTATTCACAGTGATTCAGTTTTAAAGATTATACTCTACTGATAGTTATGATAAAATATTGGCTATGTTTCCTGTGATTTACAATATATTTTTGTGGTTTATTTATTTCACACATAGTAATTTGTACCTACTAATCCCCAACCCCTATATCGCCCCTTCCCTCTTCCCTTTTCCCACTGGTAACCACCAGTTTGTTGTTTATATCTATGAGTCTGTTTCTGTTTTGTTATTTCACTAATTTATTTTCTTAGATTCCACGTATGAGTAGCAACATACAGTATTTGTCTTTCTCTGTCTGATTTACTCCACTGTACATAATAGCCTCCAAGTCCATCCACATTGTTGCAAAAGGCAAAATGTCATTCTTCTTTTTGCTGGGTAGTATTCCATTGTGTGTGTGTGTGTGTGTGTAATTCACGTTAATAATTCAACCCTCATTGGACTGCCCATGATAAGATAATCTGAAAGTCAGTTTCCATGTGAACTAGATCATTTCCCCAGTTTTGTGGAATTCTTTAAAGAAAGTGAAAATGATAAATGGAACTTTGTGCTACAATGGGTAATCTTCAACTATTTAGTACTTTGGTTGCTCACAAGGTATTAGGATTAGATAGTTCTTTTGAAATGCATCCTTATGAATATTTCTATACTATTTATTCATTAGTATTCATTAATGGAGTCCATGATCATAATCCAAATAATTTTTAGGAAAGCAAGGAGTTGGAAGGTCATATCACTGCTAAAATGAAATCCTTCAAATTTTAAAAATTGTCAATTTCAAATTTTGAAAATCTCAAAGAATATTCAAAAGAACCAATAAAATACGAAGTAATAGAATTTTGGAGCTGCAAAAATCCTTACATTTCTCTAAGAAGAGGAAAATGTGAAAGCACTTAGAAACTGTAAAGTATCACACAAATCTATAAAATATGTATTGTCCTCATCTATTGGTATATAAAGTCCCACATTTTACAAGTAACAGAATAGACTGAGTGATTTACAAGATTCTTCAAAAGCCTTTGCAATGCTTTCCAAAAATAATTAGGACCATTAGCACCCACCCTCAGGCAAATTCCCATTAACTAATCCACAATTACTGGTCAAGCTTCAGCAGTTTTTCTAGCCATTCTCATTTAACTCAACAGTCACAATTATTACTCAACTAGCCCAGAGAATATAATATTATGCATGGACCAGACTTTTTTTTTTTTCAAATTCCCCACAACTGCATATTTTTTCAAAAAGGAGATGAAAAAGAACACTTATAGTATATGCTATTTTTCTTAATCTGGCAGATAAAATTCATTTAGGTTCTAATATATTTTATTTTATAACCAAGACCATTTAGCTATTTAAACATATCAATCTAAAATTAACCCCACACTACAAACTTTTAAGAGAATCTGGTCAAAGACCAAAAAAAAAAAAAGCAAATTTTACCTTAAGAACTCAGCCAAAGATGATATTTGAGTAATGAGTGAAAATGGTACAACACTCCCTGGAGCAATAGTTTTCAAATGTATTTTTATTCATACATTTCTTTCTTTGAAAGAAACTTTCCATAAAGCCAAGGAAAATAAATAAACAAGGAGTTCCTCCAATTGAAATATAAGTAGGAAGTCCATACAAAGCTCTTGGGGTCCCTGACAAGGGCTCCACTGAGTATAGTTTGAAAATCATCCTAGAGGATAAAACCCAAACTCCCTAAACAGATATTTTCGGCCCATTCTAATCCAACTTCCACCTTTCTTTTCAATCCCAAGTTTTAATAAGCAAAGAGTGCTCTGTAATTAGGATATGAGAGCCAGTTTTTTCCAGTCTCTGTGCAGGCAAATTAGCATATTAGAAATGTACAAACGCAACTGGGTGGCAACAAGGAGTGGTAGAAAAAGAGTAATATTAGGGAGCAGAGGACTGTTTTGAGTCTATTCCATCTGGCATAGAGAGAGTCTCTACATTTCTGGACTTCAGGTGACCTAGTTGTCAAATATATGAATATTATTATTAAGATCTATACTTTTATCAGAAGGCCAGACAAAATCATTTCCTAATATTTCTTCACACTCTAAGATAGACAACTCAATTCTATAAATTATTTTTAAACGATAGTTTCATGATAAGGCACAAAAGCTACAATAGCAAACATTATATAAGACAAAGTCCTTATATTTGAAGAGAGTAAGGTGTGGCCACAGGACTGGAAAAGGTTAGTTTTCATTCCAATCCCAAAGAAAGGCAATGCCAAAGAATGCTCAAACTACCGCACAGTGGACTCATCTCACACACTAGTAAAGTAATGCTGAAAATTTTCCAAGCCAGGCTTCAGCAATACATGAACCGTGAACTCCCAGATGTTCAAGCTGGTTTTAGAAAAGGCAGAGGAACCAGAAATCAAACTGCCAACATCTGCTGGATCATTGAAAAAGCAAGAGAGTTCCAGAAAAACATCTATTTCTGCTTCATTGACTATGCCAAAGTCTTTGACTGTGTGGATCACAACTAACTGTGGAAAATTCTGAAAGAGATGGCAATACCAGACCACCTGACCTGCCTCTTGAGAAACCTGTTCAGGTCGGGAAGAAAAAGTTAGAACTGGATATGGAACAACAGACTGTTTCCAAATAGGAAAAGGAGTACGTCAAGGCTGTTATATTGTCACCCTGTGTATTTAACTTATATGCAGAGTACATCATGAGAAATGCTGGGCTGGAGGAAGCAGAAGCTGGAATCAAGATTGCTGGGAGAAATATCAATAACCTCAGATATGCAGATGACACCACCCTTATGGCAGAAAGAGAAGAGGAACTAAAGAGCCTCTTGTTGAAAGTGAAAGAGGAAAGTGAAAAAGTTGGCTTAAAGCTCAACATTCAGAAAACTAAGATCATGGCATCTGGTCTCATCACTTCATGGGAAATAGATGGGAAAACAGTGGAAACAGTGTCAGACTTTATTTTGGGGGGCTCCAAAATCACTGCAGATGGTGACTGCAGCCATGAAATTAAAAGTTATGACCAACCTAGACAGCATATTAAAAAGCAGAGACATTACTTTGCTGACAAAGGTCCATCTAGTCAAGGCTATGGTTTTTCCAGTGGTCATGTATGGATGTGAGAGTTGGACTGTGAAGAAAGCTGACTGTCAAAGAATTGATGCTTTTGAACTGTGGTTTTGGAGAAGCCTCTTGAGGGCCTCTTGGACAAGGAGATCAAACCAGTCAATCCTAAAGGAAACGAGTCCTAAATATTCATTGAAAGGACTGATGCTGAAGCCGAAACTCCAATACTTTGGCCACCTGATGCGAAGAACTGACTCCTAAGAAAAAACCCTCATGCTGGAAAAGATCGAAGGCAGGAGGAAAAGGGGACAACAGAGGATGAAATGGTTGGATGGCATCACTGACTTGATGGACATGAGTTTGAGCAAGCTCTGGGAGTCGGTGATGGACAGAGAAGCCTGGTGGGCTGCAGTCCATGGCATCACAGAGTTGGACATGACTGAGCGACTTCACTTTCACTGTTCACTTTCATGCATTGGAGAAGGAAATGGCAACCCACTCCAGTGTTCTTGCCTGGAGAATCCCAGGAACAGGGGAGCCTGGTGAGCTGCCGTCTATGGGGTCGCACAGAGTCGGACACAACTGAAGCGACTTAGCAGCAGCAGCAGCAGCAGGGCTTAATTAAAGTCATAAAGTTAAGGAAATAAAACTTGAGCCCATACATAAACAAAAATAAAAGCAAGGACTTTGAAATAAGAGTTCAACCCAGAATGGCTCAAGCATAAACCTGAGGCAGTATCCCTATATGTCCATGGAATCAAATCTAAAGACTATCCTCTCTGCAATACTGGACAGGATAAAGAGACTAAAGTTTTCACCATGATGGTAGAGAGAAATTCAAAGTTTATATCAAACCCTGATATATTAATATCAGCAGTACTGAATACAGATGATATCTTAAGTTCATTACACATTATTTTTCATTTACTGACTGAGCGACTGAACTGAACTGAACTGAATGTATTAACTCTCTACCAACTAATCGTTTCTTCTGCCTCCCTATAAGTTTTAATTAAAGAAATCCTGAAATTTTGGTAGGGAGACCACTGCAGATATGATTCTTGTCCCAGAATGGAGAACCCCAAATTAGTGACACCCTTTATAGAACATTGCTTATTACTTCTACAATGCTACTTTCTATTTGTGTATTCTGTGTAATAATTGGACTTCCCAGGTGGCTTAGTGGCAAAGAATCTGCCTGCCAATCCAGGAGATGTGGATTCCATCCTGGGTCAGGAAGATCCCCTAGAGAAGGACATGGCAACCCACTCCAGTATTGCCTCAGAAATCCTATGGACAGAGGAGCATGGCAGGGCCATGGGGTCACAAAACAGCCAGACATGACTTAGAGACTAAACAACAGCAAACAACAATAACAATGCACTAATTAACATCATCCTGTATACTCAACAACATTTCAGTAACTGCTTAGTAACAGCAGAACAGCTCATAACCACTGTAGACGGTACTATGGGTTTAGCCAGTCAGAATGCTAAGCATTTAATCATCTTGATTTGCAAAGATTGAAACCCTGTCAGTACAAAAAAAGAAAAATGATAAAAGGGTACTAAGCAGAAAGAGGCAAAGTAATCATCAATATCTGCTTTCCTTTAAAGTTGTATCCTCCCAGAAAATATCATTATAAATCAGGGTTAAATATGGAAGTGAAAAGGTGTCACATGAAGAGGAGGCTCCCTGGAGGCTCAGCAGTAAAGAATCCACCTGCAATGCAGAAGCCAGAGACATGGATTCAATCCCTGTGTCTGGAAGATCACCTGGAGGGCATGGCACCCCACTCCAGAAGTCTTGCCTGGAAAATGCCACGGACAGAGGTGCCTAGTGGGCTACAGTCCATAGAGTCGCAAAGAATCAGACAAGACTGAAGCAACTTAGCACACACACACTCACACGAAGAGAACATAAAAGGGAAAGAAGATCTGGCTTTGCTATTTCTTCCACAACTCCTGTTGGACTTTGTCATGTTGGATTCATCTATTAAATGAATTGATCCCGGGCATTTCTGAGCACAGGCACTGTACGGCTGACACTTGTTTACAGAAAATGATGACTTTTATCATGCACACACCAGCAGAGCAGAGAAAGGCACACAGCATTCACAGTCTGTCCTCTGCTTTCATTTATAGTATTTCAGGTGATCTTCCAATTAGTCCAGTAATCAACATGTCTTTACAGAGCGTCATATGGCAGACAGGTGCTCTGGACTATGGATGCTGTAGTGAACAGGAAGACATGATCCTTTTGATTGTGTTCTGAGTTTTTCCCATCAATTAGGTATGGGTTTATGAACTAGTAAAAATTAAACGTTTAACTTTTAAAACCCTCCCTTTCTACTATACCACATTTCTGGGTTTTGTTGTTTTTGTTTAGTCACTAAGTCTTGTCTGACTCTTTGCTACTCCGTAGACTGCAGAACTCCAGGCTTCCTACTTCACTATCTCCCAGAGTTTGCTCAAATTCATGTCCATTGATTGAGTCAGTGATGCTATCTAACCGTCTCATCCTCTGTCGACCCCTTCTTCTCTTGTCTTCAGTCTTTCCCAGCATCAGGGGGCTTTTCTAAGGAGTCACTTCTTTGCATCAGGTGGCCAAACTATGGAAGCTTCAGCATCAGTCCCTCCAAAGAATATTCAGGACTGATTTCCTTTAGGATTCACTGGCTTGATCTCCTTGCAGTCCAAGGGATTCTTAAGAGTCTTCTCCAGCACCACAATTTGAAAGCACCAATCTTTCAGGACTCAGCCTTCTTGATGATCCAATTCTCATATCTGTACATGACTACTGGAAAATCCATAGCTTTAACTACATGGATCTTTGTCAGCAAAAAGATGTCTCTGCTTTTTAATACACTGTCTAGGTTTGTCACAGCTTTTCTTCCAAGGAGCAAGTGCCTTTTAATTTCATGGCTGCAGTCATCATCCACGTGATTTTGGAGTCCAAGAAAATAAAATCTGTCACTGGTTCCACTTTTTCCCTATCTATTTGCCATGAAATGATGGGACCAGACACATGATCTCAGTTGTTTTTTTTTTAATGTTGATTTTCAAATCAGCTTTTTCACTCTCCTCTTTCACCCTCATCAAGTGGTTCTTTAGTTCCTCTTCACTTTCTGCCATTAGAGTGGTACTTTGTTGTGGCAAAGGGTCTTGCGTAGTTCAATGAAGCTAAAAGCCATGCTATGCAAGGCCAACCATGACAGATGGGTCATAATGAAGAGTTTTGACATTCTGGGTTACACAGACACAAAAGGTCTATACCCCTAAATAAGGGTTAAGAATCAAAGGCAGGAATTAGAAATATTTTTAGAGTAATGGTTTACCCTTTAATGATTTTGTGAGAAAGTAGAATTATTAAAATGAACCCCTTATTGGTCACCATGCATTAAGAGCAATGGGTAAGGGGTTTTCCCAGATGACTCTAGAGAATCTATGAGGTGGAACAGTAGGCATTGACTCCTGTCAGCAGAGTAACAGGCCTGGCGTTGCTGATCCATAAAGAGAGCTGGGTACTGTTTCTCTAAGTCTGCTGCACACTCCACAAGTCCCCCAAAAAACAATCTGATGTTAAATTAGAAAATGACAAAATTCTCCTGGCATTCCTCTTTCTTTTGTTCACAAAGTCATGGAAGGAGTAAGTCGGTGATGCGTTGCCACGAATGCTGCACCAGGTCACAACACTCCTTGAAAAAAAATTACTATAATGTGACACAATCACTGTTCCAGTGACTGAAGCTAGAAGATTGCTGAGTATAATTTGCTGAACAACTGCTTCAGAAAATCAAGGTGCTTCTCCATGAGGACAATCACTCCTGATCTTCCAATTTGACTAAAAAGTATACAAGGCTTACTTCTGTGGAAAGTACATTGTGAAGCCTCACAGAGGCCAAGCCTCCATCCCTACCCTGGTTATGAAGTCAAGTTCCTCATCCTGATGCCTGTTTCTTCTTTCAACTCACTTCAGCCTTAGAAGTAGTCATGGGCAAGAATTATTTTTCATGCTAAATGCTAACACAATTAATGCAGCAGATGAGTCTGCTCCATCACTATATGCATGTTTGTGCACTTATTATATAACATTAAAAGCGTGTTAAATGTTTACTACTTTGCCAGTCACAATTTTTATCTTTGCTATAAAATCCTTAAGGAAAAGCACTGCCTGCAGGGAAAGACATTTCTTATATTCAAGCAAATAGGCTTCCTTCAATGGCAAGATGGCACAATGGATATTATTCTCTCACTTATAAAATTAGGCTTCTTCCTTTAAAGAGAAACCATCTACTCGAAGAAAAATCCTCTAACACTCCTCAGCTTGAAGCAAATGTCCTCTCAACTGTGAGCTCTCTTTGCATACAGAAAGTGACAGGGTCGAATAGAATAGGGCAAAGCAGCGATTACTTACAAAGTTTAAGAATAACTTCTTCAGCCCAAAAATTCTTCATCATAGAAAGCAGCGATTTTACTTAAGCATGGTCCCATTTGAAAATGCAGGTGAAAGTCTTGGACAACAAGGGATCTGTTTCTGTAACAGCACTGGGCGCAAAGAAAGGAGATGGATCTTCTCCAAGGTGCTGAAAAAAAGGTGCAACAGAAGAAAAACCTCATCTCATATTTGTAACATAATCTATTCTTATGTCAATTGACTGACAAGTTAAAAAGAGGGTTTTCTGCTGCTGGATTGGTGTTTGGACTGAACACAAAGTAAGTTAGAGAAATTCCTAAAGAAATCCACCCCCAGAGTTCATCAGCAATCAGGCCCAGCTTCCTTTATTCCCTCCTGAATCCAAGAAAAGTATAAGTGATGCTTTAGCTACAGACTACCAAGCATCTGATTGTTTTCCAGTGGTTCAGAGCCCACCTACAAAGGTTTGTAGGTGATTTGTCCTTAAAGACCATCAGAACTAAAGCTGTAATTTATAGCCCCATCCAATTATAAAATTGACTGTCTACCCCACAAATGACTGAGTTAGAAATTCCATCAGAATGTCTTAAAAGTTGCTGTAATACAAGAACCATTAGATGAAACAAAGATTCATGCCTGGATTTTCCTTTAATAAAGTTTCATTATTTCTTCACATTTATGAGAATCAAAGTTACAGTGAGAACTGACAGCTCTCAGGAGTTTTAACAAACTACTGTTCAATTCCTGAGGAAAATGAGGACCTCAGAATCCTTTCCCCAGTCTCATAGTGAATTATGAATTGGCTGACCTACACTAGTACAGCCTTCAACTTAAAAAAAAAAAATTAAAAGGCAGGAGAACTTGGGAATAAATCAGCCATCCCCTGAGGATACAGAACAGAGATGAAAACTCACTGACTTCTTTGAGTTCTCCCAGTGTGACTAGGACAAAGAAGCAAAGAGAACAAAGGCTAAAGGAGGTAATAAAAACGGTAGCTCTGAATTTTAACTGTCACACCACAAAGCAAAGCTGAGACTGGAGAGTGATCTGGTGTGATTTCTGTCATTGCAAAGGTTCTGAGTTGCCAGACAAGCCCTATACAGCAATTGGCTTTAACCAGTGGTGTGTATCAGAGTCACCTTTGGATATCTTTTAAAAAACCTATTGTATTCTTGACCCCATATCACTGAAAGGTCACTGAGTCTGAAGTCATTGAAACTGGGGTAATTTTTTAGAGTTCCTTAGAGGACTTGGAGGCACTGATTAAGAACTACTGTGATAGAGGATGATTTCCAGAACTGCTGCTTCTGCAGCTAAGTCCCTTCAGTTGTGTACGACTCTGTGCGACCCCAGAGACGGTAGCCCACCAGGCTCCCCCGTCCCTGGGATTCTCCAGGCAAGAACACTGCAGTGGATTGCCATTTCCTTCTCCAATGCATGAAAGTGAAAAGTGAAAGTGAAATCGCTCAGTCGTGTCCAACTCTTTGCGACCCCATGGACTGCAGCCTACCAGGCTCCTCCGTCCATGGGATTTTCCAGGCAAGAGTACTGGAGTGGGTTGCCATTGCCTTCTCCAAGATTTCCAGAAGAGTGCTTCTCAAACTTAAATGCACTTCTAAATAATTCCAATACCACCCCCAAATCTCAGGATCTTCGTTAAAATATTCTAACTCAGGGGGTCTGGGATAGGGCTGGGTTTCCACATTTATAAAAAGCTCCCTGGTGACTTCCATACTGCTGGTGTGGGGACCCCACTCTATGAGGCAAGTAAGCAAGCTTTATATCCCAACTTCAGGTCAGTGGCCATGGGGTGGATGTAGGCAGCCTGGGGCTGGTCCATGTGCAGTTTGTGGATCAGCCACCACAAAAATCACCTGAGGTACGTATTAAAATTATTAAAGTATACTTATTAAAATTCCAGGGCCTCACCCCAAACACATCCAATCAGAGCCAGTTAAACAAGCTCCCTGTGTAATCCTATATACACATTAAAATCTGAGAACTACTAAGAGTTAGAGAATGGATAATTAAAAGAAATACAAGTCCCATAATCATTCAATAATGAATCATAACTCTAAATACATTATTAATTTAATACATTTTAAGGCTTCTTTAATTTCCAGTTAAAACTGGAAATAGAGGTAGGAGTTTGAAAACAATAGAATCACCCTGATACATAACGTTTATATATATGTATGTGTATATATGTATGTATATACATATGGGGCTTCCCTGGTAGCTCAGTGGTAAAGAATCCACCTAAAATTCAGGAGACATAGGTGCAATCCCTGGGTTGGGAAGATCCCTTGGAGATGGAAATGGCAACCCATTCCAGTGTTCTTCCCTATATATATAGATCAGATCAGATCAGTCGCTCAGTCGTGTCCGACTCTTTGCGACCCCATAAATCGCAGCATGCCAGGCCTCTCTGTCCGTCACCAACTCCCAGAGTTCACTCAAACTCATGTCCATCGAGTCAGTGATGCCATCCAGCCATCTCACCCTCTGTTGTCCCCTTCTCCTCCTGCCCCCAATCCCTCCCAGCATCAGAGTCTTTTCCAATGAGTCAACTCTTTGCATGAGGTGGCCAAAGTACTGGAGTTTCAGCTTTAGCAACATTCCTTCCAAAGAAATCCCAGGGCTGATCTCCTTCAGAATGGACTGGTTGGATCTCCTTGCAGTCCAAGGGACTCGCAAGAGTCTTCTCCAACACCACAGTTCAAAAGCATCAATTCTTGGGCGCTCAGCCTTCTTCACAGTCCAACTCTCACATCCATACATGACCACAGGAAAAACCATAGCCTTGACTAGATGAACCTTTGTTGGCAAAGTAATGTCTCTGCTTTGAATATGCTATCTAGGTTGGTCATAACTTTCCTTCCAAGGAGTAAGCGTCTTTTAATTTCACAGCTGCAATCACCATCTGCAGTGATTTTGGAGCCCCCCAAAATAGTCTGACACTGTTTCCACTGTTTCCCCATCTATTTCCCATGAAGTGATGGGACCAGATGCCATGATCTTCGTTTTCTAAATGTTGAGCTTTAAGCCAACTTTTTCACTCTCCACTTTCACTTTCATCAAGAGGCTTTTGAGTTCCTCTTCACTTTATACACACATGACAAACAAAAGCTGAAGTATATTATTAAGCTTGCCTATCTCTACATTGGCTATGCTATCACCTATAAAACTATCCCCAGAATTGTCATACCTTGGGGTCACTTATCAGCTACTTTGGTCTATTTTCCCAGCTGCTTTTCCTTTACCAACACCTACTAACTCACTTCTTTGTCTTACCTGAATATTCTATGTATTCTCTATCCCTGCCAGAGAAAAATTACCTTTAATTTCATCCAGAAAATGTTGTTCTATAACTGATATTCTGAACTCCAAATCTCTAAATGTTATTTCTTATACTAGAATATAAATTCAAAAAATGGAAGAACCAAAATATTTTTCTTCTTGGAAGTAGTAATCAAAAGGAAATGTCATTTTCTTGCTTATGAAAAAATTTTAAAAATCTGCATTTGCAAAAATTTGAGTATTAATAATTAAAGAATTTTAAATAAAGGTATGTACTAGGCATTAGAAAAACAGGGACCTAGAAATTATGAGTTTAACTGAATAATATAGGACTTAAAATTTTTCTTCCCCCCATATACAAGCTGGAATTTTTAGGGTCATAGTTGCATGGAATTTCATTATTCTAAATATATTAAATTAAATGTATATAATACATACACATATAATATATTATACAAAATGTTCTATGTATCTTTAAAATACTTTTCATGTAACTGACTATTATGGATTTGAAAAATATCTTCTAACAGATAATTCCTCACAATTTAATATGGAAAATGTTTAACGAGGCTATATCATGCTCATTCATTCACTCTTACTTTTGGTCATCACATTTCCTATGTTCCTATGTCTTACTAATAAGAGGTTACTGCAATGAATGGGCAAGGGTCAGAAAGCAGTCAATCGACTCTATGAGGAAGAGGGGCATTATGAGTTGCCCATGACCTCTTCAATAAATTACTATAAACTTGGTAGCCTAAATCAACACAAGTATTATCTTACGTTTATAAATGTAAGGAGTCAAAAATGAATCTTACAGACTAAAATCAAAATGTTGACAAAGCTGTATTTCTTTTGGAACAAATTAAATTTTAAAACAAATAAAACACTCTGCAAGTCCTAGTCTTAAAATGAGGGACTTCTAGATGCAGGGGAATGTCTGGATGGTAGTCCCAGCTGAAGCATTCATGGTTTCTTTAGGAAATATTTTATGGGGAACTGTTAGCAGCACAACAAAATTCTTATAAAGTGCTGTCCATTTTTCAATATTCTGACTCAAGCATGGAAATATTCTCTCTTAAGATCCCATAGCACAGTTGGGTCAAACTTAGAACATTAAAGATTGATTTTATAAAATTTGTAGGACTTTTAAAGTATTAAAAACAAAGAACATCTAAATGTTTAAATAATTTGCCTTAGATGATCTGGTTTGATCTCTAAAGTTTATATCAGAAATTTGACTTTTGCTCCCTCCTAGATACTGGTGAATATTAAGTAGACAATCATCGTGGCCGTCACTCAAGAGCTCACATCTAGACACGTGCCCTTCTCAAAGACACATAAGGCACTGCTGCCAACGTACCTGTCAAAGTCCTCCTCCAAGTTCCCTGAGTAAACTTGTGCCTTCACAAGGTGAGAGACACCTGGAACTATCATTTTCAACTTCCCTACCTTCTAGCTGTAACAGTCTCTCCACCACTACCATGCACATACTAATACGTAAGTCTCTCATATCCAGTAAGTTCTTAGTCCTACAAACTGACATCAAGATCAATAAGCTAGTCTTAATCAAGTTTGGCAAGGACTGGTTAATCAAGATTTTGGTACAAAATAAACAGTACAACTTTAGAGCAGCCCCTATAGAGAATGAGCACATACTCAGTTTTCCTCTTTAGATTCCTTTTTCTCTTATTTTCTTAAAGAAGGTGCTCTAGTTGCTGCTTCTAAGTCATTTCAGTCATGTCCGACTCTGTGTGACCCCATAGACGGCAGCCCACCAGGCTCCCCCGTCCCTGAGAGAAGGTGCAAAAGTTCTCAAAAATCAAAACTGCTATAATGTGACTCCTGCCTCTCTCACTAGCCACTTATTTCATCAATGGAGATGGAAGCACAATTGGAATTTGTGAGGGCCTTGCATTCAAAAGAACAAATTTCCCTAGGGCAGTAGACCTCTACATTGACCATACGTTAGAATCACCTAGGGAATTAAATTTTTTTTAAAAATCCCACTCTCTGAGATTCTAATATAACTAGTCTAGTTGCTTCCCAAATCATTCTAAACTTCAGCCAAGGTAGACAGCTACTAAGCAGGAGCAGGACTGGTCTAACTTTGCATATTGTGAAGTTAGTTGAATAATTTTTTTATGAAAGGTCATTCCCAAGTATTGTAGAATGTTTATCAGCATCCCTTCCCACTTCTCTGTAGATAGCAGTAGATTGACTATACAGTTCAGTCACTCAGTCGTGTCCGACTCTTTGTGACCCCATGGACTGCAGCATGCTAGGCTTCCCTGCCCATCACCAACTCCCGGAACTTGCTCAAACTCATGTCCATCAGTCGGTGATACCATCCAACCATCTCATCCTCTATTGACGGCTTCTCCTCCTGCCTTCAATCTTTCCCAGCATCAGGTTCTTTTCAAATGAGTCAGTTCTACTCATCGGGTGGCCAAAGTATTGGAGTTTCAGCTTCAACATCAGTCCTTCCAATGCATATTCAGGACTTATTTCCTTTAGGATGGACTGGTTTGATCTCCTTGCAGTCCAAGGGACTCTCAAGAGTCTTCTCCAACACCACGTTTAAAAGCATCAATTCTTTGGCGCTGAGCTTTCTTTATAGTCCAACTGTCACATACATCCATGACTACTGGAAAAACCATAGCTTTGACTAGATGGACCTTTGGTGGCAAAGTAATGTCTCTGCTTTTTAATATGCTGTCTGCTGCTGCTACTGCTAAGTTGCTTCAGTCGTGTCCAACTCTGTGTGACCTCATAGATGGAAGCCCACAAGGCTTTCCTGTCCCTGGGATTCTGCAGGCAAGAACACTGAAGCGGGTTGCCATTTCCTTCTCGAAATATGCTGTCTAGGTTGGTCATAACTTTTCTTCCAAGGAGCAAGCATTTTTTAATTTCATGGCTGCAGTCACCACCTGCAGTGATTTTAGAGCCCAAGAAGAGAAAGTCTGTCACTGTTTCCATTGTTTCCCCATCTATTTGCCATGAAGTGATGGGACCAGATGACATGACCTTTGTTTTTTGAATGTTGAGTTTAAGCCAGTTTTTTCACTCTCTTCTTTCACTTTCATCAAGAGGCTCTTTAGTTCTTTTTCGCTTTCTGCCATAAGGGTGGTATCATCTGCATATCTGAGGTTACTGATATATCTCCTGGCAAACTTGATTTCAGCTTTTGCTTCATCCAGCCTGGCATTTCACATGATGTACTCTGAATATAAGTTAAATAAGCAAAGTAACAATATACAGCCTCGATGTTCTCCTTTCCCGATTTGGAAACAGTCTGTTGTTCCATGTCTGGTTCTAACCACGGCTTCTTGACCTGCATACAGATTTCACAGGAGGCAGATCAGGTGGCCTGGTATTCCCATCTCTTGAAGAATTTTCCACAGTTTTTTGTGATCCTCACAGTCAAAGGCTTTGGTGTAATCAATAAAGCAGAAGTAGATGCTTTACTGGAACTCTCTTGCTTTTTTGATGACCCAACAGATGTTGGTAATTTGATCTCTGGTTCCTCTGCCTTTTCTAAAAACAGCTTGAACATCTGGAAGTTCATGGTTCATGTACTGTTGAAGCCTGGCTTGGAGAATTTTGAACATTACTTTGCTAGCATGTGAGATGAATGCAATTGTGTGGTAGTTTGAACATTCTTTGGCATTGTCTTTCTTGGGATTGGAATTAAAACAGATCTTTCACCGTCCTGTGGCCACTGCTGAGTTTTCCAAATTTGCTGGCATATTGAGTGCAGTACTTTAACAGCATCATCTTTTAGGATTTGAAATAGCTCAACTGGAATTCCATCACCTCCACTAGCTTTGTTTGTCATGATGCTTCTTCAGGCCCAGTTGACTTTGCATTCCAGGATGTCTGGCTCTAGATGAGTGATCACACCATCATGCTCATCCAGGTCTTGAAGATCTTTTTTTCATGATCTTTTTTATGAAGATTGTCTCTACCTGTACAGACAATCAAAGACATCTCCAGATATTGCTGAATTTCCTCTGAGGGGTAAAACTGCCTCCAATTGAGATTCACTGCCCTCTTCAGTCTTGATTCTTCTGAGTTCAGATACAGGCAGTAAATAACCATCTGATAGGGAGTAAGGCTACTGCACTCATGTCAAAATGTCCAGGTTAGGATCTAAGTTTTCAACCTACCAGTTATGTGAACCGGGAAACATTTCTTAACCTCTCTGAGACAGTTATGAAATGGAGCTGATAAGTGCGTATAACTTACAAGGCTACTGTAGTATGAGCTAACACCAGTAAAGCCCCTTAAATAATACAGTAAGTACTCACTAAATGTTAGCTTCTACTGTTACTGGTAATTGTCTTTCCCAAGTTTCACATCCATAAGGGAAACACACAATGCTGAGACTCTCTCTATAAGTTTTGACTGTAATTTGGACAGTATGAGGCAAATCAGAGTCCTGGAAGATGATGACTCAAGTATCAAGCCTGTTCTGTCTGATAGCCCAGATGGTAGTAGTTTTTGATCAGCTGATTACATGGCCAGTCAATAAAAAAGACAGACCATTCCCTACTTGTCTATCAGTTCCTTGAATATAGAGAAATGACTATATTCAATGACTTTCCTAACCTACTTTATACAGATGTGCACACACACACACAGTCTCCACCATACCATTTCTTTCTTTGACTTATGAACAATATTAACTCATTCATACAATCAAAAACAATTTATTGAGTACAAATGAGATTCACCTAGGCAGAGTAGTCAAATATCTATTGAATCACACATGATAATTGCTATTATTTATCACATACATATAAACCTCCATTTCCCCAGAGATTTTTGAATTTTAAAATCTAAAATATGCCTATGTTCACATTCTAAACAACAAATAACTTTAATATATAGTTGCTTGACTATAATAAATCCTATCCTTTAAATTACAATCCTGATTGAGATTTAAATGGAACACAAGAAAACTCCTGTGCTTCATCTCTACACACAACACACACAATTAACTAACTCGAGTGGGTAGCCTATCCCTTCTCCAGCAGATCTTCTTACCCAGGAATTGAACCAGGGTCTCCTGCATTGCAGGCAGATTCCTTGCCAGCTGATCTACCAGGGAAGCCCAATTAACTTCTAGTCACCAAATATATGTTCTGGTATTTCCACATGAAGCAACTTTCTGATTCTCTGGACATCAGCTGAGTGTCCTGTAAGTTAACCCAATTCTGGCATTATGTGCCTGGAGACAGAATTGGATCCCACAGGTTAAGGGCTCAATCCCATAAAATTGGTCTCCCAACTCCAGACATCAATCACAACTTCACATTACTACCTGTGCTTCTGATGCCTCAGCTATAAACTAGGACTTCCCATCACCCTGTCCTTGGATTCAGTCATTTGCTAGAATGGTTCACAGATGTCAACAAAGCAATTTACTTACTAGATTAGTGGTTTACTATAAATGAGGCCTCAGGAACAGCCATATGCAAGTGGTTCACAGGGCAAGGGATGGAGGAAGGTGCACAGAGTTTCATGCTCTCTCCAGGCATGTTACCAAGCCTTCAGCACCAATACATGTTCACCAATCTAGAAGCTGTTGAAATCTTGTTCTTTTTGTCTTTTATGGAGGCTTCATTACATAGGCATGATTTATTAAATCAGTTGCCATTGGTGATTGATTCAACCTCAACAACTGCAACAGTAATTATCCAAGAGAAATAATAATCAGGGAAACATAAAACACTGAACAACAATTGCATATAAGTAGTAGGGATGAAGATCGCAGCTTAAAAATTCTAGCAGTCTTATCTTAACCTGGAAGAAAGTAAAATGTCAGTTAACTTTAGACTTTTATAAACATGCATGTTAAAACAGCTATAGTAATCACTAAAAAATAAAACAGAACATATACTTTCAAACAAACAGAAGGAGAAAACTAACGGGAAAACAACAAGGAACCTCAATGAAATAATGATGAGAAAGGAAAGGTGAAAAAGAGAAATAGAATGTATCATATATAAAGAAAGTATCAAATCAAAGGGAACTCATAATCAAAAATCTATTTTAAAACTAAGATAAAATAAGGTCTTTAGAAATTACATTCCTTCAGAGGAAGAACAAAAAGAAAAAAATTACTCAAAAAGAAAATAATTATAGAAATTCATAATCATACATGGCTGTTTACATACAAAACATAAGTTAAAGTCTATGAATTACTAAAAACTAAGAAAGAAACACTTCTCTTAGAATTTCTGAATGTTCCCAGAAAGAAATTTTTGAATCAGTCAATACAGATTATTGCTAAAATGTTTTACTTTGAATGTACAGAATTCTTTCTTCTATTCAAGAGCTTGATATTTAATCATAGAGATGACTCAAAGACCACAATTTCTATAAATAATGTAATTCTGTAAAATATCTAACTCATCCCAAGATCAAATATAGCATAGGTCTCTTTGATTATATTTTAATCCAAATAGCTCTCCAGGGTAACAGTGCATAATTTGATACAAAGAATGTTTTTTAACCCCCTTGTATTCCCAATCATACACTTGAATAATATTTCAGAAACCAAAAGAATCTCTGCTCTGGCACTTTTTTCTATTTCTCCTTGGACAAGAAATATGCTGAATGTTTTAAAACATGACTATTTCTGTATACTCTGGGTTAAAAACAGAGATTATCTTTTCCAAATTAGAAGGAAGGAGATGTACTATTGCTCTTAAAAAATAGAAATTCATTTCCCAGCATGCATCAGTATCTACTATACTGTTTGAAATTTACAAATACCAATGCATGTGCCATATTTGTGACTTTCAAACTTGTGTGTTTATAAAAATTTATATGATATTTCTTCATCATACAGCTTTCTGATGCCTACCTCCAGAAACTCTGATGAGGGGAAATGAGACAAAGAAAGAGAGCTGCACATTTAAAGACACCCTCCATGTCTAAAGTGCTAGTCAGCTGCAGCATCAGCACCATTTAAAGCTTGTTAGAAATGTAGAATTTCAGGTTCCACCCCAGACCTTGAGTCAGGATCTAAATTTTATCAAGATTCCCAGATTATTCATACACATATTGAAGATTGAGCAGCAATGTTTTAAGTACAGGACCCTGTTGTAATTCAGATAAGGACTAGAAAGAATTTCTAAAGTCTGATGAATTTAATTTATTGGTAGAATAAGTATTCTTAAACTGAAACTTATATTTTAGAACAGAATTTAAGTCATTTTCTTCAACTATACATGGCATGGAAACAATGCCCTCACTGTAGTTAAATTGTGAATTAGGGACTTGAAACAATAATAGGCTTTGCTGTAAGTAATGGAGAGGTGGAAAACAGAGACAGGAGTTTCTCTCTCAAGTAAAAGCAGTCCACACATTAGAAGACCAGAGTTGTTTTTTCAGCTTCATGCTGACATTGATGACCCTGGATCTTACCTTTTTCCCTCATCTAAATGGTCTCTACATCTCCAGTGATCAGGTCCAAGTTCCAGCAAGTAGGCCAAAGAAAGGGAGCAAAGACAAAAAGGCATGCCCTCCCTTTCAAAGTGTGTTTATGAAAAATCCACACAACATTTTGCTTCCATTTCAGTGGCCAGATCTTAGACATACCCCTATAATCAATGGACAAGCAATGGGAGAAATGTAAGCTTCAGGCTGGAAACACTACCATCCTCAATATACCAGAGATTCTATTAATTAGGGAGGAAGGAGAGAATGGATGTTGGGATAGACAACTGGCAGTCTCTGCCACAGACGTGCTAATTTAAGTCCAAGGAAGTCTGGAGGCAACCCCCAATTCAAAACATCTGACATGTAATACAACTTGTATTTACAAGTGACCTGCTCTACTGTTTGAGAAGACATTGTGAAATTTAATGCTTTGAAGAAAGCTGTGAGGTGCATCATGGGGAAAAAAAAGAAAATGTGCAAGGGCCCTTCCAGAGGCACCTTCTGCATGGTGGCACTTTCTGGAAATATAAAGAGCATAGCTTGCATGCTTTGCAGTGGTCCTAACCCAGTGACCCGCTTATTAGCCCACCTGTGCAGAATCCATCTCTGATTTGGCCTGATGTTTTGTTTTGTTTCCCCACTTTTACAGCAAGTGTTTAAAAGTCCACAATTAGTAATTCAAGCATCCTAGTTTTAAAATATTAATAGCTAAGGAGTGGTTATAGGCTACCAGTCATTCATTAGTGTGAATTGGCTTAATTATGTTAATTTTCTAATGACTGACAAACATCAGCTTCTTTGTAGAAAGGAAACGATAACTCATGGCTAAGTGAGGTAAGTAAATCACTTTAGAGGACCGAACCTTTGTTCTGTTTCTCAGTTGAAATGGTGCAAAGGCATAGCCTCAAAATTATTAGAGACCAGAAGGAAAGGGCCCTGACAGTATTGGAGTGGGGTGCAGAGAGAAAGGTAGATTGATGGAAAATTAAAACTTGACTATTTCTAAGATTTGCCTGAAATTGTCAGGGTACCAAGAATTGGTAAAAAAAAAAAAAAAAATCCCCTTCTCTCTTTGGTAACATAATACTCTTAGTTACCAGGGTACACGACATAGTGTTCTCAGCTAATATTAAAAGCACATGTGTGTGTGTATGTGTGTGTGCGTGCTGTTTTCAGTCATGTCCAACTCTTTGTGACCCCATGGACCATAGCTCACTTGGCTCCTTTGTCCATAGAATTTTCCAGGCAAGAATATTGGAATGGGTTGCCATTTCCTACTTTAGAGGATCTTCCCAACCCAGGGATTAAATCCTGTCTCTTGTGTTTCCTGCATTGGTAGGTAGATTCTTTACCATTAGCACTACCTGGGGAGTCTCTTGTGTGGGTCAGTTGGCAGTTCAGTATATCTTCAACGGTAGGTTACAGATGAACTAGCATATATTGTATTTCGTAGAAAATGCATAGAGTCCCAAGAAACTGAAGGGGAAATAAAAATTTTCTTCATAGTGTGTACCTAAATTAGAAATTACCAAATCCAAGATTTCCAAACCAATATATCGGTGCTGTTGTTGTAGTCATTGCTGTTGAAGAACTCTTTTACATACACAGTCATCTGTAGAACAATATAAAACATAAAAAGAGGAAAGCAGCTCTGCCTGAAGCAGAACGCAGGAATCCCGATCTCCAGCTCTCTCTGAGGTCCCCAAATACAAGGCAGACCTTGAAAACCACTGTTCTGAAGCAAGAAAGAACAGTATCTCAAAATAACACAAGGGCTCAGATTTCTTAGTAAGAAATACAAATACTGCCCTCACATCTGCAACATCTGTATAATACATTGTATGTGGATCAAAGGCGTGGTTGCTGCTGCTGTTGGTATTCATTTAAGAATGATCTACTAGTGTACAGACTGAATCCAGTTTTATACTTTCAAAGAATTTTCACTTATATTAATCATGAATAATACACATCTTTTATGAGGAAGATAGCACAGGTACTACTGTGATCATCTTATTGATAAGGAAATTGAAATTCACATAATTTAAGTGACTTTAAAAAGTGACATTGTTACCATCTTTCTAAATTCCATATATATGCGTTAGTATACTGTATTGATGTTTTTCCTTCTGGCTTACTTCACTCTGTATAATAGGCTCCAGTTTCATCCACCTCATTAGAACTGATTCAAATGTATTCTTTTTAATGGCTGAGTAATACTCCATTGTGTATATGTACCACAGCTTTCTTATCCATTCATCTGCTGATGGACATCTAGGTTGCTTCCATGTCTTGGCTATTATAAACAGTGCTGCGATGAACATTGGGGTACACGTGTCTCTTTCTCTTCTGGTTTTCTCAGTGTGTATGCCCAGCAGTGGGGTTGCTGGATCATAAGGCAGTTCTATTTCCAGTTTTTTAAGGAATCTCCACACTGTTCTCCATAGTGGCTGTACTAGTTTGCATTCCCACCAACAGTGTAAGAGGGTTCCCTTTTCTCCACACCCTCTCCAGCATTTATTATTTGTAGACTTTTGAATAACCCGGTGTACGAGACAGCAAAAGAGACACTGATGTATAGAACGGTCTTATGGACTCTGTGGGAGAGGGAGAGGGTGGGAAGATTTGGGAGAATGGCAATGAAACATGTAAAGTATCATGTGGGAAACGAGTTGCCAGTCCAGGTTCGATGCATGATGCTGGATGCTTGGGACTGGTGCACTGGGACGGCCCAGGGGGATGGTATGGGGAGGGAGGAGGGAGGAGGGTTTGGGATGGGGAACACATGTATACCTGTGGCGGATTCACTTTGATATTTGGCAAAACTAATACAATTATGTAAAGTTTAAAAATAAAATAAAATTGGAGAAAAAAGAAAAAAAAAAAAAGTGACATTGCCAGAAAGTGATGGAGGTGGAACAAGAATTCAGATCTTTGGACTTCTCAACTCTGGCTCCCCTTTATAATCACCAGAGAAACTAATTTTAAAAATCAAGGACTTGGGGAGAATGGCAAAGGGATGCTTATTAAATATCCCAGAGCCTTTCCCCACTCCAACCAAATCTGAAAGAACAAATCTAAATAGCCACCAGCAACAGCTGCAAAAAACTAGGAGTGTACAGAAACCAAAAATGTGAGGAAGGAAGGGAGGGAAACCAGCAGGTGCAAATATACACGTTAGCCCCATGTGTGGGGAGGGGAGAAAAAGAAGGCAGAGCAGCTTCTAATGGCTCTAAGAACCATAGTGCCCCCAAAGTACCAAAACACTCACTGTGATGCCAATCTGGAAGCAGAAGCTAGGAGGGCTTTTACTGTCATCATCTGAATGTGTGTGTGTCAGGGGAACGGGGGGCGGACCATTGTAAGATTAGATGGAGCACAAGTCATCTGAGCCCTGAATTTTCAAAATGAATAAAAGGAAGCTCCCATGCAAGATAAAAGCCCACCTTAAGAAGAATACCAATTGAGCAGGGCAGGGACAACAGAACAAAGGAAAAAGAAAATTCAGATAAAAATGGAAGAAGGGTGCAGAGAAGTCAGATCTCAAAACTACTATGTTTTTTATCATTTTGTGAAATCAATAGAAAAGGTAGTTATAAATCTAGTTTGAATCTAGAAAAGCTATTCTGTTTAAATATAGGGAAACATTCTCTTAAACATCAGCAAACAAGAAAGTATTATTAATTTCCATACAAAGTTACTCTTAAAAAAGTAAGGAGCAGAATATAATAAGGCTGTCTAGAAATACACATCCACAAAACTCTATCTTAATATTTTAGTTAAAAAAAAGTAAAACTGTCTTTAAAAAAAGTTATAGACGCTATGAAAGAAGAGCATAAAAGAGAATTAGAAACATGTAGAAATGAGTTTACTGGGAAATGGAAGCTATGCAAGAATAGGGGACATAACTCAGAAATGAACACGAATAGAAGAAATACCATTTTAGAAAAGACTAAAATTGAAATGATTCTAAAGTAAATGAACAAAATACATGTCTTAAGAGAAAGATAAAATGGAAAGCAGGGAAGTTTTAAAAATAATAAATATAAATAAGATTAAAAATATTCTTGAGAAAGAGACAGCTATAGAAGATAACCAAAGAAGATTTGACATATTGCTATAAGAGTCCCTGAAGAAAATTAAAGCAAAGCAAAAAAAAAAAAAAAAGTAGTACAAAAATCTAGCTACAAATCAGGAAAACTTCTCTGAAGTTAAAACAATAATAAAATTAAAATGCTTGAAATTTTGATTGAAAAGTTGTGCCACATGTATGGGGAAGTCATCACAGACAGTCATGATGTATTCTAGTAAAATAATTGTACTTTAAAGAAAAAAAGAGTCTTGCACATATGAAGTGTGCCCGACTTCCCAAAATCACCTGTAAGAAAAAGAAAATCAGGTTGTCATCAGACATTTTGACTTTATGTCAGAAGAAAATGAAGCAAAATATGTAAGATACTTATGGAAAAGAAAATGTGAACCAGTGTGTATTAGTCAGACAAACATAACTTCAGGTAAAAAGTGCACAACTATTACCAACCTGCCAAAACAAAGAGGAAAACAACAGCTGCCACAAGCCTCACAAAAACAAAGAATACCACTTCCTCCACTAAAGAAATCTTCAGACAACCAAAATGATGAGAAACTTTGATGCAAGATCTGGAAGTGGATATTAAATATATATTTATCTGTAGAACTAAGATAAAGTGATAATTACAATGAGAAAAGTATCATATGTGATGATACAGTTTCTGACTACAATAAAATGGGACATAGATGAATAAAAACAGGGCCATATATGAAAAGGAGAATGAGCTTATTGATTGCCTTTTGATACTATTTGGGAGTGAAGCTATGTTATTTCAAATACATGCTGGAGAAAGGGAGGAAAGAAGAAGTTACTAGTAATGTTCTTGATTTCTAGTAGTAGGGAACAGATGAAAAATACAAGAATAAGAAAGAATGAACCATTCACAGACACTACAGCAGATGAATCTCAAAATAATAATACTGAGGGCAAGAAGCCAGAAAAAAAAAAAGACCAGAGTATAGAATGCATGACTCAATTAATATAAAATTCTAGAAAATTTAACTAATGTATTATAATAAGAAACCAGTAAGGGGTTGAGTGGAGACAGATGGAGGTGGTGGCAATGAAGGAGCAGCAGGTAGAGATTACACAGATCGCAAAGGAGCAGGAGCAAAGAGTTTGAGTGATAGATGGGTTCATTTTCTTCCTTGTGCTGATGAGTTCACAAGGTATACATATATAAAAATTTATTGAATTGTAAACTTTAAATTGTATATTTTTTTGTATGTCAGTTATACCTCAATTGGAGAAGGAAATGGCAACCCACTCCAGTATTCTTGCCTGGAGAATCCATGGACAGAGAAGCCCGTCAGGCTACTGTCCATGAGATCGCAAGAGTTGGACAGGACTTCGCAACTAAACTACTACTACTCAATAAAGCTAAATTTAAAAGGTAAGAGAAAGGGCTCTACTCAGTAGCAGTAAGTCATGAGTAATTTAACACCAACAAAATGGCATTTATTTTGCTCCTGAACCAAATATTTGTGCAGCTCTTGAAATTAACTTATCTCTACTCCAATCTTTGTCAGCTGGAGAAATGCAACAATCTGAAGGCTCATTAAGAAGTCTGGTGGTTAATATTGTCTATCAGCTGAGATTGTTGGTCAGAAAGCCTACAGGCAACTTCTTCCTCAAACGTGGACTTCCTCAGAGGTGGCTGGTTCCCAGGGTGAGCATTCATGAGAAAGCTCAGCAGAAGCTGCATCGCTTTTCATGACCTAACTTCCAGAAGTCACGGGTATCATTTCTGCCTCATTCTATTTATTGAGGTGCACACAAAGGTCTGCCCAATTTCAAGGGAAGGAAAATAGACTGCCTCCTGATGGAAAGTGACAAGTTTTTAGAAGCACACATGGCATTGGGAACATGTTTGTGCCCATTTTTTTGGAAAATTCAATGTGCCATAATGGAATAAATAAATGAGTACTGATATTAATGTAATTAGTAACTGAGAGTTTAGGGCATGAAACAAAGAAGATTCAGATGTAAAGTGATTATTAAAGAAAAAACAGCACACTTCTGAATTTTAAAATATTTACATATTTCCCAGCTTGCAAGAGTCGGACACAACTTAGTAACTAAACTACTACTACTACTAAACTACTACTACTACTAAAAATGAGCAATTCACTAAGAATAAGCATTCCTAGAATTCAGATTTGTATCTCTAAATAGATTTCCACATAAAAGGATCTAGGACTCCTTTGAGAAATGGCTTTTTCCAGGACTGTTAAATATAAGCCTTTAGCTGTACCTTAAACTTAGTGCTGCATGTCAATTATATCTTAATGAACTTGAAAAAAAAAAAGAGATGAGCTTCCATACCAGAAAGCAAGAATGCTACCAGTGACGACTAGGATAGTGCCCAAGGGTCTCAGAATTTAAAATGAAGAGGCTACTCTGGCCATTGTTGAGACAATGTAAGAATAAATAAGAAAAATAATTACAAAATAATAAAACATATCAAATATTTTTAAATTCACACATTTATAATAATACTATAAGAATACACCCAATGTTGGAAAACCACTTCATTATTTGAAAACTGGTAAATAAAAGAGAATGAATCAAGCCTTTTTTTCTTTCTTTACTGTACAAATTATATCTCACAGGAAACAAATAGTTGATGATGGAAAGCTTCTCATTATAGAAATGTTCCAGCTAGTAACTAAAGAATAAATAACTGTAGTCAAATATAGACATTTCATAAACCTTAATTTTAAAAAATGAGTTTAAGTGTTAATAATCAAAGGCTACTAATATCACCAGAAGAGGAACAACCAGAAATGTTTTGCCTAATGATGGATGTAACCAACAACATCTATGAAATAGTCTTTCTGAAGTGATCCAATCTAAATTATCTCAAATGCATAACTCTAAATATCAATTTACAGGAAATACAGGGAACAGAGGAATTCATTCATTGAAGTCACACATAGACATACTCATACCTCATCATGACATGGGAGAAAATCATACAGGCTGTCATCTAAATGACTGATGGATTTCAGAAGTCATAAATCTTATGAGAAAATTGATAGAGTCTTAATGTATAGGAATACAGTATACATACAAATACAAATATCCTAAAATAATATATATCCTGCCCATAGGAAGAATGGCTAGAATGCATTGAAATGTGTTCTATTGGGTTTTCCTTCTGTGCTTAATTGTTTACAGAGCTGTTTAGAGAAGGATATATTAGTGTGGTGAAACTGTTAATCATTCAGTGGTGTCCAAGTCTTTGCAACGCCCCAAAGTAGCCTGCCAGGCTGCTCTGTCCATGGGATTTCCCAGGCAAGAATACTGGAGTGGGTAGCCATTCTGTCCTCCAGGGGATCTTCCAAACTCAGGCATCAAAACCAGGGTCTCTCACTTTTCAGGCAGATTCTTTATAGTCTTAGCCATTAGGGAACCCCAGGTGTGGTATTCAGGTACAAAGTTATTCAATGACAAGGTGACTGAGGCATTTGCCTGAAGAAAATATGCAAAAAGCTTGTATCTGGGGCATTTTTGGCTACAAATAATTCAGCTAAAGTACTCTTCATCATTTTCTATAGTAATGGTATTTGGTTAATAGCACAGTGTGTTATTTAAGAGCCCATCTTGATTAAATGCCTTGCACGATGGTTGAAATTGAGAAACACTTGGGATGTGGAATGACTCAATACATCATACTCATGGAGAAAATAAATGCACTCTGTTTTTCTTATTGTGCGATTTTAAGATATATTAAAATTGCTCTCCCTACTAACCAAAACGAATAAAACCCTGAATCTCAACAAACCATCTTTTATTAACACTATTATTCAGAAGCACTCCAGCAGGTTATAGCACAAGAACAATTTTTCCCCAAAAAGCATCTAAAATATAGTATAGAGAAGACAGTCCTCAAAATACAGAATATCATATATTGCAGTCCTTAGTCAGCTAGAAATAAGGTTTTTTTTTCCCTGAAAACTTATCAGCTATTGCTGATGTATGTGTCAAAGACTGGTTGAGAACTTATTTTTCATAGAGATAATCAAATAGGCACAATATCAATCAAAATCTCAGAAGCAGGCACATATCCAGTAAATATCTAAGTGACAGACTCAGAGCATTGACACCCAGGGACCTAGCTCTTTCCAGGAGCTGGTGACCATCTCATTTCAGAAGGCTAGAGAGTACTTGGGTCTGATATCTTAGTTCAACTCTCATCCATTTTTCCCAATCTCAGTGCCCTTAACTAATAAAAACATTGATGCATCTCTCCATATGATATTCAAAATCTCAGTTGGAGACATGAACAGAATCTTAATTTTCCTTCAAGGACCTCTGCAGAACCCTTCATGAAAGCTGTACTTTTTAGGTAAACTGTGTCATCAGTAGTTCTGTTTTTCTCTACAAAAGAGAGCATATTAATAGTGGACAATGTTTTGCTTCCTTGAACTCCAACATCTGCTTCTGTAACAGAGGACTCAGATTACCTGTCCTACAGAAATAATTGAAGGTTAAAAAGAGACATGCCATATCCTACACAAAACAAGTCCTCAGTCAATATTAACTCCCCAATTTACCCACCGTGATTAGAACTGTCCCTAGAGAAAATGAACACAACCCTTGTTATCAAAGTGAAAAAGTGAAAGTTAGTCACTCTGCTGCTGCTGCTGCTGCTAAGTCGCTTCAGTCATGTCCGACTCTGTGCGACCCCAGAGACGGCAGCCCATCAGGCTCCCCTGTCCCTGGGATTCTCCAGGAAAGAACACTGGAGTGGGTTGCCATTTCCTTCTCCAATGCATGAAAGTGAAAAGTGAAAGTGAAGTCGCTCAGTCGTGTCCGACTCCTAGCGACCCCATGGACTGCAGCTGACCAGGCTCCTCTGTCCATGGGATTCTCCAGGCAAGAATACTGGAGTGGGTTGCCATTTCCTTCTCCCAAGGATCTTCGCAACTCAGGGATCAAACCTGGGTCTCCTGCATAGCAGGCAGATTCTTTACTGTCTGAGCCACCAGAGAAACCCAATCAAATGCCTTGTTAATTCAGAAAGCATCCCTCTAAACAGGAACATTATTTTCTTGAGATACTATTAGGTGATTCACAGAGTCACTAAGAAGAAAAAAAGCAATATCTGTGGTCAAATTAGTTTGGAAAATGCTGGGTTAAAACCTGTCTTCATGACTACTAGAAGTTGTTCAACTGCTAATGTACACTGTGGCTCCTTGAATGGAACACAAAGTGTGCTACTTTTCCCAACATTTTGGTCAGTAACCTTTTTGTCAGGAACACTTATTTACACATGAAGAAACTAATATTCTGTAGAACACACTGTGGCAACTATGGGTCCTGAGACCCAGACTGACAAGACCAGCAGGCAATCATAGTTGCCTCAAAGGATAACAATGCTTTCCTTCAATTTTTTTCTGTGCCTGGGATTACTCTTAAGCAATATGAAGATGAAACACCTTCAGCAAGCAATTCACTATAGAGTTACTGAGCGATTTTTTATTTTTCACTATCAAGTTACTGAGCGATTTTTTATTTTACATATGGATAACCAAAAGTAAGCTGTCCAATCTTGTGAACAATACTGTGTATAATTAAAGCATCTACTGCTTGACAAATAAACATGACTTCTAAAGGTACAGTGGTCATTTTGGTCAGAAATATAATTAGCTCAACAAAAAAGGAATTTGATGTTTTTCATACTTTTAACAGACTGTTTAAAAGCAGGTTTGGGGAAACTTAGGGTCACAGAAATTCAAGTTTTGTATGCACTGATTCAGATGCATAATAAATAGTCATTCTGGAAAGGCAACTTTTATTTGGTTCAACAAATGCCTGCTGCATACCCCCTATATATATAAGGCACATGTGTGTGTTCAGTTACTCAGTCGTGTCTGACTCTTTGTGATCCCATGGACTGTAGCCCACCAGGCTCCTTTGTCCATAGGATTAGATCCTTGCCAGGATCTGTCCAGGCAAAAATACTGGAGTGGGTTGCCATTTCCTCCTCCAGGGATCTTCCCGACCCAGGGGTAGGACCCACGTCTCCAGCATCTCCTGCACTGGCAGGCAGATTCTTTACCACCAAGCCACCTGAAAAGTCCCACATGTATAAGGTACTGGTTAATAAGGGCTTCCCAGGTGGAACAGTGGTAAAGAATCCCCCTTCCAATGCAGAAGACACAGGAGATGCAGGTTTCATCCCTGGGTCAGGAAGATCCCCTGGAGTAGGAAATGCAACCCACTGCAGTATTCTTGCCTGGAAAAATTCCATGGACAGAGGAGCCTGGCAAGCTACAGTCCAGGGGGTCACACAAAGTCAGACATGACTGAGTAACTGAACACACACACTGGTTAGAAAACCAATGCATGCATCCTTTTGAATAACAAATCATAATGAGTCTAGACTGTGAATTTATATACTGAACAAAAGCTTGTTCTGGCCTTTCAGGTAATCACGCTCTTTGAGTCTCTTCCATGCCTAAGACTGTGATATGGTACAACATTTTAGTTTCAATTCTGCTTAGCAATGCCATTGTAAATACCATTTTAACTAGTGCTCAGATGGAACAGAATACATGTCCATTGCCAAAATAACTGTTTAGTGGATGGTCCTGCAGTTCAGTTCCAGAGCAGCTGTGGTCTACTTTGGAAGAAATGGTGAAATGGAAGTGATTTGGATTGGAGTGGCTTCCAATCCACACACTAAAATGGTTGTCATTCAAATTAACCATGCCCAGATTATCCCATGTATACTCAGGAGGCTGAATCCATCCGAGCTCTGTAGATGACTCTGGAACCCATGGCAAGCAGACTTCCAAGGTTGTCTCCAAGATTCTTACCCTCTGTCTCCACATTATACATTCTCGTCCCCTTGGTCATGGGTGAGTCTGAATATGACTGATTTCACTCCCATAATTAGGTTATATTATATGACATAGGTGAAGGGATTTTTCCAGATGTAATTAAGGTTCAAGAAACAAATGCAAAAAGGCAAAATGGTTGTCTGAAGAGGTCTTACAAATAGCTGAGAAAAGAAGAGAAGCTAAATGCAAAGGAGAAAAGGAAAGATATACCCATTTAAATGCAGAGTTCCAAAGAATAGCAAGGAGAGATTAAAAGAAAAAAAAAAAAAAAAAAGCTTTCCTCAGTGATGAAGGCAAAGAAATTAAAAAAAAAAAAAAAAAGAATGGGAAAGACTAGAGATCTCTTCAGGAATATTAGAGATACCAAGGGAACATTTCATGAAAAGATGGGCACAATAAAGGACAGAAATGGTATGGACCTAACAGAAACAGAAGATATTAAGAAGAGGTGGCAAGAACACACAGAAGAGCTATACAAGAAAGATGGTCATGACCCAGATAACCACAAAGTGTGATCACCCACCTAGAGCCAGACATCCTGGAATGCAAGTCAAGTGAGCATTAGGAAGCATCACTACAAACAAAGCTAGTGGAGGTGACGGAATTCCAGTTGAGCTATTTCAAATCATAAATATAATGTTGTGAAACTGCTGTACTCAATATGCCAGCAAATTTGGAAAACTCAGCAATGGCCACAGGACTGGAAAAGGCCAGTTTTCATTCCAATCCCTAAGAAAGGCAATGCCAAAGAATGCTCAAACTACCGCACAACTGCCCTAATCTCATACGCTAGTAAAGTAATGCTCAAAGTTCTTCCTGTGATGGATTCATTTTGATATTTGGCAAAACTAATACAATTATGTAAAGTTTAAAAATAAAATAAAATTTTAAAAAAAATTTCACTAACCCAGGAAAAAAAAAAAAAGTTCTTCAAGCCAGGCTTCAACAGTACGTGAACCATGAACTTCCAGATGTTCAAGATGGGTTTAGAAAAGGGAGAGGAACCAGAGATTAAATAACCAACATCCACTGGATCATCAAAAAATCAAGAGAGTTTCAGAAACATGTTTACTTCTGCTTTATTGACTATGCCAAAGCCTTTGACTGTGTGGGTCACAACAAACTGTGGAAGATTCTTAAAGAGATGGGAATATCAGATCACCCTACCTGCCTCCTGAGAAATCTGTATGGAGGCAAAGAAACAACAGTTAGAACTGGACAAGGAACAACAGTCTGGTTCCAAATTGGGAAAGGAGTACGTCAAGGTTGTATATTGTCACCCTGTTTATATGCAGAACACATCATGCAAGATGCTGGGCTGGATGAAACCCAAGTTGGAATAAGATTGCTGGGAGAAATATCAATAACCTCAGATATGCAGATGACACCACCCTGATGGCAGAAAGTGAAGAAGAACTAAAGAGCCTCTTGATGAAAGTGAAAGAGGAGAGTGAAAAAGTTGGCTTAAAACTCAACATTCAGAAAACTAATATCATGTCATCTGGTCCCATCACTTCATGGCAAATAGATGGGGAAACAGTAGAAACAGTGACAGACTTTCTTTTCCTGGGCTCCAAAATCACTGCAGATGGTGACTACAGCCATGAAATTAAAAGATGCTTTCTCCTGGAAGAAAAGCTATGACCAACCTAGACAGCATATTAAAAATCAGAGACATTACTTTGCCAGCAAAGGCCCTTCTGGTCAAAGCTATGGTTTTTCCAGTAGTCCTGTATGGATGTGAGAGTTGGACTATAAAGAAAGCTGAGTGCTAAAGAACTGATGCTTTTATACTGTGATGTTGGAGAAGACTCTTGAGAGTCCCTTGGACTCCTAGGAGATCAAACCAGTCCATCCTAAAGGAAATGCGTCCTGAATATTCATTGGAAGGACTGATGCTAAAGCTGAAACTCCAATACTTTGGCCACCTGATGTGAAGAACTGACTCATTGGAAAAGACCCTGATGCTGGGAAAGATTGAGGGCAGGAGGAGAAGGGGATGACAGAGGATGAGATGGTTGGATGGCATCACTGACTTGGTGGACATGAGTTTGAGCAAGCTCCGGAAGTTGATGAAGGACAAGGAAGCCTGGCATGTTGCAGTCCATGGGGTCACAAAGAGTTGGATAAGACTGAGTGACTGAACTGACTGAATTAAGGTCCTAAGTAAGTTGTGACTGAATTAACCAAAAGAGGGCTTATCCTAGGTAGCCCATTGTGAGCCCATTAAAAAGGAATGGATCCTTCCTAAAGGAATCAATTGGAAATGAAAGAGATTTTCTTGATAGCCTTAGAGAAGTAAACTGACATATTGAGGAGAGGGTGAATTGGCATTTTAAAGGGCAAAATAGCACCTTAGTTATATACAGGCTTTGAAGCCTGATTCCTTGGTATTGAAGCTTGTTTCCAATTAACTCCAGACATGTTAATAGTTCCCTCTGAGCCTCAGGTTCCTCAACTATAAACTCGGGTGACACATGTCTGGCCTGCCATGTAAGTTTGTTGTGAGAATTATACATATGAACATAGATGGAGTACTTGGAAGAGTGACCCCCACATTAAGTTCCTTATAAATGGAAACTGTTCTTATTTTGTGTTCCTAAATGCCATTGTGAGAACACAACCAGATCACCATGCCAGGATAATTCTCCTTTGAGCACCAAGATCTCTTTATCATCCACCTCAAATCTAAATTCGGGAGTACCTCAGGACTCTGTAAAGGCTTTTCTCTTCTTTAGCTTGGTTATTTCTTTCCTAAATGATCTCATCCTTTACTGCTGCTATATATCATTTATGCGTCATCAACTCCAAAATGTATTTCTCATACACAGATCATTGCTCTCATCTTTAAACATACACATATACCATTACCTATCTGATATATCCACTTTGATGGCTCATAGGTATCTCAAATGTAGCATGCCCACACCTAAATCCTTAGCAGCCCAACCCTGTTCAATCTCTTTTCCTCAAGGCTTTCCCTTCTTAGTAAATGGTATGATGGTCCATCCTAGATGCTCAATCCAGAAATCTGGGAAAATTTAGCATTTATTTCTCTCCACAATATATCATATTCAATTCATTAAAATTTTTCTCCAAAAGATAACATAATCCATAATCCATTAATTTCTCTTTCCACCATAACATACCTGCAAGACTGCTCCAAATCCTTTTTAAAACAATATGTAGCCATTTAATTATTATTTTCATGTACCAAGTCTGTCTCCCCCTGCAAGACTGCTCTGATCACTTTTTACAACCACTTTGTACTCTACCACTAGCAAAATGCCAATCCCACAACAGATATTGAGAAAATATTTGTTGAATGAATGAATGAATGAACACATCATAGTTCTCCCCCATGACTGTGTTCTGGTGAGAACAACAGAATTAACCACTCAGACTGAAAGCAGAAACAGCAAAACTACTAGAATATTAATGTCATAAAAAGTTTGAGATTCATATATTTCCACATTCAACTCCAGACATAAGAAGATTGCTTACAATCTGAACCACAGAGCTTCACATCTGATCCCACTTTCTATTGCCATCACCAGTGGCTATCATGTCTTGAATCCTTCTTCTATAGCTAATATTAGCTATACTTAATAGTTCTAATTATACTAGGTAAATGCCCGATACTTAGAGCAAAGGCACCAATTCTACTTATGTATTAATCAATAGTCATATCCTTTGTTGTTCTTATGAGGAATCATTCCAGACCCTAAAATGGTTATGCCCAATATCCTGTGCCAAACTCATTCTTTTATTTTTTCTCATCCCCTGGCTTCTATATTTGACCTTCATCATTCCACTTTGCTGAGGTAGTTCTCCTAGCAAATATCATGAAAAAGGTTGGAAGTGCAATCCAAACAAAGACTTTAAAGTTTCAAATCTACTTGAACCACTTTTATTTATACGCAAACCAAGGAACAAGGAAGGGCTTACATACAAATCATTTCTGTGGTAGGACATGCCCACAACTAAATCCTTAGCAACATGACCCTTCTTCAATCTCTGATGAAACCTCTTACCCACAGGCATCTCCCTCAATAACATCCCATAAAGCCTCTCCTTACCAGGACCATGTCCTGAGCTTCTTTCATTGAAAATAAAATTCTCATTTCAGCCCTCATTGCCCTCTAGTTATCACTCTCTCTCTTTCCCACCGAAGCCAAATTTTTAGAAAAAGATTTAAAGACATTTCCACACGTAATACTTTGTCCTCAAAACACTTCCTCTCCAAAGCAGCATAAATCCAATGACTGACTGATACAGGATATAAAGACCAGATCACTTATGCCAACTTTAAGCAACACAGAAGGGTCATCCTAGCTTCAGGATTCTCAGTGTATCAGGTGAAGCCTTCAGTGGGCCTTCATCATAACCTAAATTTTCCCTCTGATCTATCTGTCCATTTCCTTTCCTTCTACAGAGTTGACCTCAAGAATATTTTTAATACACTCCCTGCACTTTATGAATCCACTCTGAAAAAAGCCTTAAATATTATGTTGTTGTTCAGTCACTCACTCATGTCTGATTCTTTACAACACCATGGACTGTAAAACGCCAGGCTTCCCTGTCCTTCACCATCTACCGGAGCATGTTCAAACTCATGTCTATCAAGTCAGTGATGACATCCAACCATCTCATCCTCTGTCGTCCCCTTCTCCTCCTGCCTTCAATCTTTCTCAGCATAAGGATCTTTTCCAATGAGTCAACTCTTAGCATCAGGTAGCCAAAGTATTGGAGTTCCAGATTCACCATCAGTCTTTCCAATGAATATTCAGGACTGATTTCTTTTAGGTCTGACTGGTTTGATGTCCTTGCAGTCCAAGGGCCTCTCAAAAGTATTCTCCAACACCACAGTTCAAAAGCATAAATTCTTTGACACTCAGCCTTCTTTATGTTCCAACCCTTACATCCATGCATGACTACTGGAAAAACTATAGCTTTGACTAGACGGACCTTTGTCAGCAAAGCGATGTCTCTGGTTTTTAATATACTATCTAGGTTGCTCATAGCTTTTCTTCCAAGGAGCAAGCATCTTTTAATTTCATGGCTGCAGTCACCGTCTGCAGTGATTTTGGAGCCTAAAAGAAGAAAGTCTGTCACTGTTTTCTTTGCTTCCCCATCTATTTGCCATTAAGTGATGGGACTGGATGCCATGATCTTAGTTTTTTAAATGTTAAGTTTTAAGACAACTTTTTCACTCTCCTCTTTCACCTTCATCAAGAGGCTCTTTAGTTCTTCTTCATTTTCTGCCATAAGTGTGGTGTCATTCGCATATCTGAGGTTATTGATATTTCTCCTGGCAATCCTGGCTTGTGTTTCATCCAGCCTGGCATTTTGCATGATGTACTCTCCAAGTAAGTTATATAAGCAGGGTGAGAATATACAGCCTTGACATAGTCCTTTCCCAATTTTTATCCAGTCCATTGTTCCATGTCCAGTTCTAACAGCTGCTTCTTGACCTGCATACAGGTTTCTCAGGAGGCAGGTAAGGTGGTCTGGTATTCCCATCTCTTTAAGAATTTTCCAGTTTGTTGTGATCTATACAGTCAAAGGAGAAGTCAATGAAGGAGAAGTAGATGTTTTTCTGGAATTCACTAGCTTTTTTTGTGATCCAACAGATGTTGGCACTTGGATCTCTTGTTCCTCTGACTTTTCTAAAACCAGCTTGCACATCTGGAAGTTTTCAGTTCACATACTGTTGAAGCCTAGCTTGGAGGAATTTGAGCATTACTTTGCTAGCATGTGAAATGAGTGCAATCGTGCAGTAGTTTGAACATCCTTTGGTATTGCCCTTCTTTGGGATTGGAATGAAAACTGACTTTTCCCAGTCCTGTAGCCACTGTTGAGTTTTCAAATTTGCTGGCATATTGAGTGCAGCACTTTCACAGCATTATCTTTCAGGATTTCAAATAGCTCAACTGGAATTCCATCACCTCCACTAGCTTTGCTTGTCATGATGCTTCCTAAGGCCCACTTGACTTTGCACTCCAAGATGTCTGGTTCTAGGTGAGTGATCACACCATTGTGGTTATCTGGGTCATTAAGATCTTTCTCGTATAGTTCTTCTGTGTATTCTTGCCACCTCTTCTTAATATCTTCTGTTTCTGTTAGGTCCACACCATTTCTGTCCTTTATTGTGCCCATCTCAGAATGAAATGCTCACTTGGTATCTCTATAATTTTCCTGAAGAGATCTCTAGTCTTTCCCATTCTATTATTTTCTTGTTTCTTTGCATTGATCACTTAGGAAGGCTTTCTTATCTCTCCTTGCTATTCTTTGGAACTCTGCTTTTTTCCTTTTTCCTTTGCCTTTCACTTCTCTTCTATTCTCAACTATGTGTAAGGCCTCCTCAGACAACCATTTTGCCTTTTTGCATTTCTTTTTTTGGGGGATAGTTTTGATGACCTGCACAACACATAAGCAATTTGTGCCTCCTATACAATGTTATGAACCTCCGTCCATAGTTCTTTAGGCACTCTGTCTATCAGATCTAATCCCTTGAATCTGTTTGTCACTTCCACTGTATAATCATAAGGGATTTGACTTAGGTCATACCTGAATAGCCTAGTGGTTTTCCCTATGTTCTTCAATTTGAGTTTGAATTTTGCAATAAGGAGTTCATGATCTGAGCCACAGTCAGCTTCTGGTCTTGTTTTTGCTGACTGTATAGAGCCACTCCATATTTGGCTGCAAAGAATATAATCAATCTGATTTCAGTATTGACCATCTGGTGACATCCATATGTAGAGTTATTCTCTTATTTTGTTGAAGAGGGTGTTTGCTATGACCACTGCATTCTCTTGGCAAAACTGTTAGCCTATGTGCTCCAACGCCAAACTTGTCTGTTACTCCAGGTATCTCTTGACTTCCTACTTTTGTATTCCAGTCCCCTCTGATTAAAAAGACATCTTTTTTTGCTGTTAGTTTTAGAAGGTCTTGTAGGTTCAATATTATGGGTATCCTTTAATTTTCATATCACTCTTAACAAATTTGAAATTTACATGCTTATTATGTGATTATCTGATTAAAGCCTTTCTTCCCCATGAAAACTGTCATTTTTTTTTTCACTATTATATTTCCCATACCCAGAACAGTGTATATGTCACATGGAATATGCTTGGTGAATAGTCAGTTCTTGCACTAGAATGGTAAATGAATAAATGCCTGTTTATTCACTATTAGGAATCCATTTACTTAAGTTACTGGGTTTCCGAATCAAAATGTGATTGACCCTTATATTTAGTCCATGCATCCTAGAACAAGCACATAAAGACTTTCCTGATGGGAAAAAGCCTTTAAGAAAGGACTTGGCACTATGTTGAGCTTAGAAAAGACCTAAACGCTGATGGAAGACCAACTATCAACATCATGTAGCTGAAAGATTGAAAAAGCATGGGTTTTGGACTCAGCCAAACATGGATTTGAAGTTGGACTTTGTCACTACCCAGGTGATCTGTCATAAGAATTAAAAGAATTCCAGTTGGAAAATACTGGGCATAAAATAACAATGATAAATATTCGTATTTTATCCATATAATCCCTATCATCCTCCAACTACATTGTAACTTTTTCTGAGAAGAATGCTGCCCTTTAAATCATTTTATCTGAATATCCACTGAGGATAAAAGTAAACGTGAAAATGTTTTTTGGACACTTCAATTATTTTGCTCCTTCTTTGAAAATCCTTTCCAGTCTCAAATTTATTTCAGTAAGCTAGTCATCACAGAATCCTTGAGATGGTTGCTATTGGATCTGGTTTAAAAGCAATGAACTGAAACAAAGTATCATGGTAAAACTATGCAAATTGACCCAAACTTAAATCAAACTAATAGGAAGACTTTTCATCCACTGCCAGCTAATTTACTTCATGCTTCTGGATATCGATTCTACTTGGAGTGGCGGGAAATCTGTCATGCTTAAGATGCCATCTGTTCCAACTGCCAATGAAAGTTACTTCTTTCTTCCAAGGTCTGTTGGCCAACAGCTCATCTCTTATTTCCCACAGTTTTTTGAAAGCTTCATTAGGTTCCTAGTCAACGCTAGACAAGAAATCCAATCTATTTATTTTCATTACTTCAAGCTTCCCCTCAACCACAGACACAAAAATCAATGAAGAAGGGAGTGTGGGGACATGTGAGTTTTGTGGAAAAGATATTGGAATTGTAGACAAACAAGAAGTATAGAAGTCTCCATGAGGCTACAGAGCAAAGAAGGGATTAAACAGCAAATATCAGTTTGTTAGAGGAAACGGTCAGCAAAATTTCAAAGGAAAGTGTGTTTCTGGAAAAATTACACCAAGCAATCTTCCCCACAAAACTATGGAAATTCTGTTTCTTGGAACACTACAGATGTGTCAAATGCTGTGGCCTGTGTTGTAGTAATTAAATACTCATTTGTATTGATTCACACATGAATTGGTGATGCACTTTTCATACTGATATTATGGAACTAAATGAATGAGGGGTTTAAAGAACTCAACTAGCAATGAACTAAATCTAACTCTAAATAGTAAAGTCCAGCGAACATTTTAATGGTTGAGGAATTTTTAAATTATGTGAACTCACTTATTTCTTTAACATAAATTCACTTGATTTAACATTTTTCAATCTATTCAGGATACACATGATGTTCCAATGTTGAACAATGTTCACTGATTCCTCAGAAGACAAAGAAAAATAAAACACATTTCTGATCCATGGGTTTTTAGACTTTCCACCTTTCCGTTGTATCTGTCAATATAAAACTGACAGTATAACTAGCTGATAATACCTAGATTAACTGTGGTTGGTGAATTTTTTTTTACATATACTTGGAAGAGTGAAAACAATTCACCTAGTGTTAAGGCTTTGGGGTTTTTTGGAACCCAGGTCAAAACAGGAAGAAGTAGATTTGAGCTGCTGCTGCTGCTGCTAAGTCGCTTCAGCCGTGTCTGACTCTGTGCGACCCCATAGACGACAGCCCAACAGGCTCCCCGTCCCTGGCAATCTCCAGGCAAGAACTGTGGAGTGGGTTGCCATTTCCTTCTCCAATATAAATCAAAGTTAAGACATGCAAAGAACCCAGCCATTTACTTAAACAAGGTGTTCACTCTCTTTGGAATAAATAAATGCTCAGCAGTATATGTTCTAGAATGCCTTCTCTGGACACATATCTGCTATTTCAAGTCTTTGAGCTCATTCCCTGTAATATCTCCATGTTTCAAAAGTATCAGAGAGGGACTAAGCTGAAAAGTACTCACAACAACTTTTCTTCAGTCAATTCATTCATATTTAACTAATTTTTGTTTATTTATAATATAAAAACATTCACTATAGAAAGCTGAAGAAAATTCTATTCACTCACCTTCTTCCTTGCAGAAATAAGATCTTGGTGAATGCATATAAATCCTTTTCTGTGCATACAGACATATATACATAATATTTACTGACAAAATTGAGAATAGATAGGAGAATGGCATTGTAATATGCGTTTTTTAATGTATCTTGAGAACTTTCCTCTTACACTAAATGTTTAAATGCTGAGTAAGATTTTATATATTTTCATATACTCATCAACAAATATTTATTATAAGATAGTGCAAAGTACAAAAAAAATACACGGCAAGATAAGAAGGATAGGGAGAGAGTGGGGACTTGGGAGATAACTAGAGTTCTCAAAGAAGATGTCACTGATCATGTGACTGCTGCTGCTGCTGCTAAGTCGCTTCAGTCGTGTCCGACTCTGGGTGACCCATAGATGGCAGCCCACCTGTCCCTGTGATTCTCCAGGCAAGAACACTGGAGTGGGTTGCCATTTCCTTCTCCAATGCATGAAAGTGAAAAGTGAAAGGGAAGTCACTCGGTCGCGACCCCATGGACTGCAACCTACCAGGCTCCTCCGTCCATGGGATTTTCCAGGCAGGAGTACTGGAGTGGGGTGCCATTGCCTTCTCCGATCATGTGACATTTGATCAGAAATTTAACAGTACAGTGCTGTAGCTCTGGGCAGAAGGGTGCCTAGCGTGTTCAAGAAATTACTGGAACGTCAACAGAGTTGATATGGAGTGAACTGAGGAGAGTATCAGGAAATGAGTGAAAACAGGAAATAAGAAATGTCAGATGTTGCCATAGAAATGCCAACTAGGTGGGCAGACTATGTTAAGTTTTTTGGTCATTGGAATGACTTTAGTATTTACTCTGAGTGAAATAGAGAGACACAGAAGGATTTTGAGCAGAAGAATCCCTCCCCCCTCCCACCCCTCTGTGGTTACTGGAGGAGAGAGGGGTAGAAGAGAAAACAAACACAGAGAACATGGGGAAATCTAGAGCAATAAGCCAGGTGAGCGTTAATCACGGCCCGGACCAGGAGAGTAGCTGTGGGGATAGTGAGAAATAATTGGGTTCTGGATAGATATTAAAGTGAAATAGATATTAAATAGATATCTGAATAGATACTAAAGTTGCTCAGTCATGTCCAACTCTTTGAGACCCCATGGACTATACAGTCCATAGAATTCTCTAGGCCAGAATACTAGAGTGGGTAGCCTTTCCCTTCTCCAGGGGATCTTCCCAACTCAGGGACTGAATCCTGGTCTCCCGCTTTGCAGGCAGATTCTTTACCATCTGAGCCACACGGGAAGCCCAGGAATACTGGAGTGAGTAGCCTATCCCTTCTCCAGTGGATTTTCCCAACCCAGGAATTGAACCAGAGTCTCCTGCTTTGCAGGTGGATTCTTTACCAACTGAGCTAAAATCTATTTACAAAAAAAGATGGTGGCTGAACTGACTCAAAGGTGATAGTTTGCTAATGCTTTCATCTAAGTTGTCAAATTGATGGACACTGAGTTGTAATAACACTTCCAGAAAGACAGGAATCAGTCAGAATTTTAGCCATGTATATTCTCATGCACTTCAGCCCTACTGCTTTTTCATTCATTGGTAACTGCACCCTCCCCAATCTACCTACTATTATTTACCTCTCAGTTTTCAGATACAGTGTGTGTTTATAATCTGGGTGTTTGTGTGTGTGCGTTGCCTCCAGAGATTTTAAGTGTCAGTGGGAGAGACAGACTGTAACAGATTTACTCAATCTTGGCTGAAACTGGAATCTTGATTGATTTTTGAGTATCCCTATCTTGCATTCTTTGGATAAATCCTACTTATGGTGCATTATCCTGCTGTTTTTACATATTGCTAGATGTTTCTCCAATGTTTTATTAAGGATTATTATATTAATGTCCATGAGGGATATAATTATATAGTTTTACTTTAATGTCTTTATCTTCTGGTTTTGTATTTAAGGTAATACTGGTCTCACAAGATGAATTAGGAAGCTTGTTCTCATTAATTTTCTGAAAGAGCTCATATAGAATATATATAATTTCTGCCTCATATGTGTGATACCATTCACCAGTGAAGCCATTTAGCCCTGGAGGTGCGTTCTAGAATATATAGGCATTCAATATCTTGAGTAAGTTTTGTGTTCCTGTTTCTGTCAAGGTATTTGACTATTTTATCTGTTTCTTAATATTTAACATATTATATAATAAGATTAATAATATTATTATTCTCTTAATGTGTATAAAATATACAGCTGTTGTTTTTATTCCTGATATTGTATTTTATGGCATATACTTTTTTCCTGCTAAACCTAACTAAATGTTTATCAATTTTATTGATATTTTAAAGAAACTAGGTACCAGTTTCATATATTTCCCTCATTACTCTTGATTGATTTTCACACTTATATTCATTATTTCCCTTCTTTTATCTATCTCTGATTTAACCTTCTTTTTTTGTAGCCCCTCAAGTTGAAAACTTAGATAAATGATTTTTGACATTTCCTATTTTCTTTTTTTTTAATTTTATTTTATTTTTAAACTTTATATAATTGTATTAGTTTTGCCAAATTTATAAGCATTTAAGGCCATAGACTTCCATCCAAGCATTGCTTTACTTTGTGCTTTCCTTTTTATTAACTTCACATTTCAATTTTCAATACTTCTTTGACTCATTGATTTTTTTAAAACTACATGGCACAATTTTTACATATTTTGAAATTCTCCAAATATCCTTATGTTATTGATGTTTAATTCTGTTTTGGTCAAAGAATATGTTTTGTGTTATTTTAATAATTCCAAATTTTTGAGACTTGTTTTATGACCATATTATGGTCTTTTTTAAAAGCATTCCCTGTACATTTTTTTAAATGGCAAAAAATAGTATTCATATCTTGGACTGGAGTGTTTCATGAGTGGCAATTAGTTCAATCCAGTTGATAGTGTTGTTTATGTCTATTGGTTGACTTTCTGTTTCCTTGCAATATCAAGTACTGAGAAAGGAATCTTGAAATCTCCAAATGTAATTCTGAAATTGTCCAATTCTCCCATCAGTTTTTCTTTCATAAAGCTTTATGTTTAGCTATTAAGTATATAAACATCTAATTGTTATATATTATTGATTCATTGAAACTTTTATCATTATGAAATGTCCTCCTTCTAGTCCTAATAAAATTTCTATACTTCTCTGATATTAATATAGCCATTCTAACTTAATTATAGTGTTTATATGAAATGTTTTTTCCATCATTGCCTTGTAACCTATCTGTGTTTTATATTGAAAATGATTTACTTCCAAACAGCATAAATTTAAGTATTTTTTTAGCTTTTTTTTAAATATTTTATTTTATTTTTTAACTTTACAATATTGTATTGGTTTTGCCATATATCAACATGAATCCGCCACAGGTATACACGTGTTCCCCATCCTGAACCCTCCTCCCTCCTCCCTCCCCATACCATCCCTCTGGGTTGTCCCAGTGCACCAGCCCCAAGCAACCAGTATCGTGCATCGAACCTGGACAGGCAACTCGTTTCATATATGATACTATACATGTTTCAATGCCATTCTCCCAAATCATCCCACCCTCTCCCTCTCCCACCTAAATTATTATTGAGGTATAATTTGCATATAACATGATATTAGTTTCAAATGTATAACATAATGATTCAATATTTGCAATAAGTCTAGTTAACATTAATCACCATATATAGTCACTAATTTTTTCCCTTGTAATTAGCACTTTTAAGATCTATTCTCTTAGCAACTTTCAAATATGCAACATAGTAATTAAGTATTGACTTTTTTATCCAGTCTGATGACCCATGCTTCTATTTAAAATATTTAGTACATATACATTTAATATAATAATTGAATATAAAGGAAGACAGTCAGTATTTGCTTTCTTTCTTTTTTTTAACCAGCTATATTAACTGGGAAACACAGACTCAGTATAGTTGGAAATATGATTTTTATTCATAGCTTCAACTTGAAATGTTTTTCAAGTATGATGAAAGAAGAACGGAAAAAATACTAAGGACATACAGAAGAAATTTAGAAGGATGGAACAAAGGGTAAGCAGGCTTAAGGGCATGGAAAACGTTGGAAGAACAATGGATTATAGGACTTAATAATGTGAAAATATTGTTGTGTCCAAGGTTCTGAAGGAGTAAATGTCAAAGCTAAAAGTACGTGTGTAAGGTTTTAGAAAAGGTTTAGTTATTGATAATGAAAACTTTTAGGTTGATACATAATTCCTCATTGAAAGTTCAAGGAGAGGTAAAGAATGTGATTTTGTGGCATGTTGTAAATACTAGAACTTTAAAATGTCATTTCACTTTAATAAAGTAATTCATAGAATATATTTACTATAGTAATGTGATATGTACCATAAAACATATTAAACATATGTGACTATTTCAAGAGATAAATATTTTACATGACTTTCTTCCATCTTGAATTTGCATTTTTATTCCACTCCTCCCACAAAATTTTATCACAGTGATGTATGTTCTTATGTTTGAAAGTTATTATCCTATTTATATTTCTGAAACAATAATATGTTTCTAAATTAATTTGTTAAAATTTTTTGTAGATTTAGTTATTGTATGATTATTGGTAGTAAATAAATTGGTCAACGTGTTATAAGTGTGCCACAAAATTGAATAGCTAATAAATATAAAATCTTAATAAAAACACATTTCTTAATAAGACGGATAAGGCTTTAAACAACATATCATTTCCATGGGCTAGCTGTGCTTATTATTAGAATGCAAGAAGGTTTAACATCAAATATATTCTTACATTTTTGTTTGTTTTTCATAGTTAAGCAATGAAAACACTTAAGTAAATAATTAGATGGAAACAGAAGAAGGATGGGTAAAACCATCCTTTATACCCAGGCCAATCTATGTGATCTCCTCTGGGTGAGTCTCAACTAAATGCTAGAAAACTTTGCATCCTTTTCTGGTTCATGGCTTTCTGATGACCTGAATTATTTACTCTAGTGGCTATGTGGTTCTCTTCACTGGGCGGAAGTGTTAAGAGCTGGTACCTGTCTTCCTTCTGGTTATACATCTGTCAGGATTCCAGGAAACTTCTGGTGACTCAGGCTTCTTAACAACCAGGTTATAGGGCTTCCCAGGGGGTGTCAGAGGTAAAGAAACAGCCTGCCAAGGCAGGAGACATAAGAGGTGTGTGTTCGATCCCTGCATCGAGAAGATCCCCTGAAGGGCATGGCAACCCCCTCCAGTATTCTTACCTGGAGAATCCCACGTGGACAGAGGAGCCTGTCAGGATACAGACCATGGGGTTGCAAAGAGTTGGCACGACTGAAGCAATGTAGGATGCATAGGTCCTGCAGTAAAATGATTGCAGGCCAGCCTCAAATATATGACTGAGGAAGGTGTTTTATGTCCTATACTACACCACTGCCTCCCTATGCTTTGGCTGATGAGGAAATCTTTAAATTATCTTGTATGCACTGTGTCTCTCTTTTTGTGTATTTAGGGAAATAATTAACTCTAAGATGCCCCCAAACACCCCCATTTTTACCTTAAAACCTCAGTTTGCTTACAACAGGAGAGAAAATATCTCTTTTTCCCCTTCTAAAGTCTCATCTAGGACTTCCCTGGTGGCTCAGACTTTTAAGCATATGCCTACAATGCAGGAAATCCAGGTTCAATCTCTGGGTCAGGAAGATCCTCTAGAGAAGGAAATGGCAACCCACTACAGTATTCTTGCCTGGAAAATCCCATGGGCAGAGGAGTGTGGTAGGCTACAGTCCGTGGGGTCGCAAAGAGTCTGACACAACTGAGTGACTTCACTCTCCTACTCACTCACTAAAACTCTCACCTGGGATCCTTATAACAAAAGATGGATTAATCAGCAAAACACATAGAAATTTGCTTAATATAAGTTTTATTTGGCCCAGATGCCTTTGTAAGAAAATGAAGACCTGAAATGGTTAAACCTGAGCATTTTTCTGTTAGGCTGGATTAAGAGTGGAAAGTCATGAAAAAGATATGAGGCTACCTTTTAAATTAGAATTTTATGCCCTGATTCAGGGGAAGGTCAGAAAGCCCATGCCACTTCTCAGATTCTTTCAGCTTAAGATATGCAGTATGCCAAAGTACCATATTCGGGGGTAGGGTTCCTGAACTCCATCACTTAATACATTCTCATTAAGATCACAATTCTGTATTTAAGACATTCCTTTAGATCTGAAACAACCCAAATTTTCTGTGACCTACTGTTACTAATTGTGCCTTTTACACAATTCTTCACTTATGGAATGCTTTTGAACTCAAGGGAGACAAAATCTCAAATGCCTAATGAGACTTGTGTGTGTGTGTGTGTGTGTGTGTGTGTGTGCACTAAATCTTCTCTATGTCAATATGAGTCTCATGTAGCTTTCTTTTTCTTTTTACAAAATTCCTTGTTTATCTTAACAAAAAGCAAAATTCAGGAAAAACCTAAACACTCATATCTTTCCCTTCCTTTGACATTTATTGAGGGTAAAGTCTCTTATGAAGAGAACTTGAAGTTTTCAGCTTCCTTACTAATGGCAGTTTCAAAGGACATTCATCCATTTTTTCCTTCTACACTCACATATCCTTTCTAGTAGCTGAGCACACCCTTAGCAAAAAAGAGATTTCTCTTCAGTACCCAGTAAGAACTTATTCACCTCTTCATGTGTCTAAACCTAATCCCATGATAAGCTTCACAGTATAGTTAAATAATTTCAGAAGTTTACAGGCAACAAGCAAAAATGTAAAGGGGAATCTAGAATACTGTTAAGTTCTAATACACTAATTTCCAGGTTTGCATCAATTTAATAGGTTCTCGGTTACCATATCAGAAGGAGGAAAAAAAAAAAAGACTAATCAAAGTAGACTGAAAGCCTAATGAACCATCATACCAGAGGACATGGATAAAACAAATAATGAAATTCCAAAGAAAATTATTGTAGGTCATTTCTGAAACCTCTCCTATTATGGTTAACTGGACAAACATTTAGTCATGCAAGGAGCATGGTGAACTGCAGCCAACTCACTGACCAGAAGCCAGGCATCCCAGGCAAGGGGCAGGTGGCTACACCCACCACTGTAGCTGTGAGTGGCAAAGCCCATGCTTTAAAATAAATACATACATACATACATAAAACAACAGGTAAAATATTCTTGAATCAACTGAGTACTTTAGAAAAAGCCTCATACTTCTAAATAATATTCCGATATAATATCTGGATTATAAAGAGAAATAATAATATAATTGGAAGAATTTTAAATTGGAAAGTGGCTCATCTGAAATTACCACAAATAGTTGAGCACTACCAAGACTCTTGAAAAAGAAGAATGATCTGAAAGGAAAAATCTTACAACATTTCAAATTAAACAAGAGAGTGAAGATGACCAAGAGCACTTGAAACAACACATTCTATTTTCAAATGTATTCTTCTTGCACTCTGAATTTTAACACATAACAAGAAACCAGAAATAATTTGGACATTAGATAAAAGAAAGTCTGCTGCTGCTGCTGCTAAGTTGCTTCAGTAGTGTCAGACTCTGCGACCCCTTGGACTGCAGCCTACCAGGCTCCTCCATCCATGGGATTTTCCAGGCAACAGTACTGGAGTGGGGTGCCATTGCCTTCTCTCAAAAGAAAGTCTATAAAGGCTCAAAAAAAAGATTAAAAAGGCTAATGACATGTCCTACTTGGGACCTCAGTGATAGGGCATACATTCACAAATAGCTGTTTCCAGTGATTATTTTAGCGGCTCAAAATGAGCTTAGCATAATTATTTAAGGCAAACTTTGACATTTCTATTGATCTAATTTCCATTCTTTCTGCACAAAACCATTCCATTTTACCCTCAAGTGGTCCCCCAGAGTAAGTTAGACCATAATTGAAACTGGGAATACCCATGACCCTTTCAAATTTGCCTGATTCTGTCTCTGAACCCTTAACTATCTCCATTAGACTCTTACTAAAAGAACTTAAAAAGTATGTTTTCCTTCTACATGACTATTCTGAGTATTAAATTACTGTATTACAGCATTAAATTACTAGGTAGAGACATTTTTTTTCTTGTAAATGAAATTGTAAAATTCAGTTCACTTAAGAAAGAATTTACTTTTAAAAGTCTAATGAACTAAATAAAGTTAGGCTATAATGAACACATCCAAACTCATTCTACGAGGCCACCATCACCGTGATACCAAAACCAGACAAAGGCAACACAAAAAAAGAAAACTACAGGCCAATATCACTGATGAACATAGATGCAAAAGTCCAACAAAATTTTAGCAAACAGAATTCAGCAACACAGCAAAAAGCTCATACACCATGATCAAGTTGGGTTTATTCTAGGGATGCAAGGTTTCTTCAATATACAGAAATCAATGTAATATACCATATTAACAAATTGAAAGATAAAAACCATATGGTCATCTCAATAGATGCATAAAAGCCTTTGACAAAATACAGCATCCATTTATGATTAAAACTCTCCAAAAAATGGGCATAGAATAAACCTACCTCAACATAGTAAAGGCCATATATGATAAGCCTACAGCAAACATTATTCTCAATGGTGAAAACCTGAAAGCATTACCCCTAAGATCAGGAATAAGACAAGGGTGTCCACTTTCCTAACTTTTATTCAACATAGTTCTGGAAGTCCTAGCTATAGCATTCAGAGAAGAAAAAGAAATAAAAGGAATCCATAGCAGAAAAGAAGAAGTAAAGCTCTCACTGTTCACAGATGACATGATACTGTACATCAGATCAGATCAGATCAGTCACTCAGTCGTGTCCGACTCTTTGCGACCCCATGAATCGCAGCACACCAGGCCTCCCTGTCAATCACCAACCCCTGGAGTTCACTGAGACTCACGTCCATCAAGTCAGTGATGCCATCCAGCCATCTCATCCTCTGTCGTCCCCTTCTCCTCCTGCCCCCAAAGAAAACCCTAAAGATAGTATCAGAAAATTACTAGAGCTAATTAGTAAATTTAGCAAAGTTGCAGAACACACCATTAATACACAGTAATCACTTGCATTTCTATATTCTAACAATGAAAAATCAGAAAGAGAAATTAAGGAATCAAACCCATTCACCACTTCAACAAAAAGAATTCAACATCTAGGAATAAACTTATCTAAGGAGACAAAAGAACTGTACACAGAAAATTATAAGACATTAATGAAAGAAATCAAAGATGACATAAACAGATGGAGAGATATTCCATGTTTCTGGGTAGGAAGGATCAATATTGTGGAAATGACTATACTACCAAATGCAGTCTACAGATTTAATGCAATGCGTATCAAATTACCAATGGCATTTTTCACAGAACTAGAACAAAAAATTTCACAATTCATGTGGAAACACAAAAGACCCCAATAGCCAAAGCAGTCTTGAGAAAGAAGAATGGAGCTGGAGGAATCAAGCTTTCTGACTTCAGGTTATAGTACAAAGCTACAGTCATCAAAACAGTATGGTACTGGCACAAAAACAGAAATATAGACCAGTGGAACAAGATAGAAAACCCAGAAATAAACTACAAAGCTACAGTCATCAAAACAGTATGGTACTGGCACAAAAACAGAAATATAGACCAGTGGAACAAGATAGAAAACCCAGAAATAAACCCATACACCTATGGGTACCTTATTTTTGACAAAAAGGAGCTAAGAATATACAATGAGACAAAGACAGCCTCTTCAATAAATGGTGCTGGGAAAACTGAACAGCTACATGTAAAAGAATGAATTATAACATCTCATAACACCATTCACAAAGATAAACTCAAAATGGATTAAAGACCTAAATGTAAGACCAGAAACTATAAAACTCAGGGGAAAACAGGAAGAACACTCAATGACATAAATCAAAGCAAGATCCTCTGTGACCCACCTCCTAGAGTATTGGAATTAAAAACAAAAGTAAACAAATGGGACCTGATTAAACTTAAAAGCTTTTGCACAGCAAAGGAAACTCTAAGCAAAGTGAAAAGACAACACTCAGAATGGGAAAAAATACTAGCAAATGAAATAACTGACAAAGGATTAATTTCCAAAAGAGAAAATCAGCTCACACAACTCAAAACCAGAAAAACAAACAAGCCACCAAAAAGTGGGGAAAAGACCTAGACATTTCTCCAAAGAAGACCTACAGATGGCTAACAAACACATGAAAAGATGCTTAACATCGCTCATTATTAGTGAAATGCAAATCAAAACCACAATGAGATATCACCTCACACCAGTCAGAAAGGTCATCATCAAAAAAGTCTACAAAAAATAAATGCTAGAAAGAGTGTGGAAAAAAGGGAATGCTCTTGCACTGTTAGTGGGAATGTAAATTGATAGAGCCACTATAGAAGATGGTATGGAGATTTCCTAAAAAACTAGAAATAAAACCACCATATGACCCAGCAATCCCACTCCTAGACATATAGCCTGAGAAAACAAAAATTGAAAGAGACACACATATCCCATTGTTCATTGCAGCACTATTTACAATATCCAAGACATGGAAGCAACCTACATGTCTATTGACAGATGAATGGATAAAGAAGTAGTGGTATATATACACAATGGAATATTACTCAGCCATAAAAAGGAACATAAGAGTCAGTTCTAATGAGATGGAGAACCTAGAACCTATTATACAGAGTGAAGTGAGTCAGAAGGAAAAAGATAAATACCATATTCTAACACATATATACAGAATCTAGAAAATGGTACTCAAGAATTTACTTACAGGGCAACAATGGAGAAACAGACAGAAAATAGACTTACGGACATGGGGAGAGGGGAGGAGAGGGTGAGATGTATAGAAAGAGCAACATGGAAACTTACATTACCATATGTAAAATAGATAGCCAATGGGAATTTTCTGTATGGCTCAGGAAACTCAAACAGCGGCTCTGTATCAACCTAGTGGGGTGGGATGGGGAGGGAGATGGGAAGGAGGTTCAAAAGGGAGGGGACATATGTATGCTTTTGTCTGATTCATATTGAGGTTTGACAGAAAATAGCAAAATTTTGTAAAGCAATTATCCTTCAATAGAAAATAAATTAAAAATATAATGACACTATAAATCTAGGTTTTAATTTCTATGTCTTCACATTTCACTCCTTCTAACAGCCCCGTGAATAGACAAGTTCCCTCTGGCCTATAAATGAACAGATCTATAGATACATGCTGTACATTCTAAACAAAACAATCAAAATGCAGATAGAGGCCCATAAACCCATTCCATAAACTTTCTCAATGTCCACTAAAACCAGAATTTATCACAGGAAGAAGCAAACACTTAATTCTGTCATACACTATGACCTTATATATATCCTGTTTTCCTTGGGGGAGGGAGGGAGTGAGAAGGCTATCAGAGTAACGATTAGTGTAATAGGTTCTTAGCACCATGAATATAGGCTTGCTTTCCAAAACTAATCCAATAAATGCTTTCCATGATTTTTAACTTAGTGAGTGAGCCTATTAGAAAACAGATCAGCATATATCTACATTAGAACCTAGCTATGAGCTATGATTTTAGGACTCTTAATTACTCTTGCTGCTGTTATACCTCACAAAACTGAGCCCAATACAAATAAAATATTTTACCAATGAACCTCTATTTACATTAGGGATTTCATGGAAAGCTAACTAAAAGTATTCAGAGGTAGATGATCCACAAGAGTAGACAACTATACTGAGATCACTGGATCAAGTAGACAATTTTCTAATATGGATAGCCTTTTTCCAAGTTCTTTATGTCACACTTCATGACTGGGAGAATAGATAATCATGTACTAAAGTTTTTTCTCCTTTGCTTATCACTGATTACGTTGTCCTTTACTTTGTACTGGCTTGATATGATCTACTGCTCAGATGGGACTTCCCAGGTGGCACTAGTGGTAAACATCCGATCTACCAATACATGTGGAATTAAGGGATCTGGTTTGATCCCTGGGTCGGGAAGATCCCCTGCAGGAGGAAATGGCAACCCACTCCAGTATTCTTGCTTAGTGAATCCCACGGACAGATGAACCTGGCAGGTTTTGGTCCATAGTGTCACAAAGAGTCAGACACAACTGAAGCGACTTGGCAAGCATGCAGGCACTATACAGATGAATTCCTAATGATCATTTTGCTTGGAGGTGTAAGTTAAACCTTAGTCACACTTTGCTATTCAGATGTTGTTTTATTACAGCTGGTGGCTGCGACCGGTGCACTAAGCACAGGCGGCTGTGACTGGCACGCTAAGCGCAGCTGAGAGGAGCTACCCCACGTCCGAAGTCAGGGGCAGAAGCCGGGGGGACCCCATGTCTAAAGGGCAGGGGCCAAGAGGAGTTACCCCACGTCCAAGGTCAGGGGCAGCGGCCGAGAGTGCCAGGCTGCGACGGCCTAGGAACGGCCGAGAAGAGCTACCCAAGTCCGAGGTCAGGGGCGGCGGCTGGGAGGACTAACCCCACGTCCAAGGAGCAATGACTATGCGGGCACAGTAGGGCCTAGAGGAGCTATCCCACGTTGAAGGTGAGGAAGGGTGGCGGTGAGGAGATACCCTCGTCCAAGGTAAGGAGCAGCGGCTGCGCTTTGCTGGAGCAGGCAAGAAGAAATACCACATGCCCAAGGTAAGAGAAACCCAAGTAAGACGGTAGGTATTGCAAGAGGGCATCAGAGGGCAAACACACTGAAACCATACTCACAGAAAAGTAGTCAATATAATCACACTAGGACCACAGCCTTGTCTAACTCAATGAAACTAAGCCATGCCCATGGGGCAACAAGATGGGCGAGTCATGGTGGAGAGATCTGACAGAATGTGATCCACTGGAGAAGGGAATGGCAAACCACTTCAGTATTCTTGCCTTGAGAACCCCATGAACAATATGAAAAGGCAAAATGATAGGATACTGAAAGGGGAACTCCCCAGGTCAGTAGGTGCCCAATATGCTACTGGAGATCAGTGGACAAATAACTCCAGAAAGAATGAAGGGATGGAGCCAAAGCAAAAACAGTACCCAGTTGTGGATGTGACTGGTGATAGAAGCAAGGTCTGATGCTGTAAAGAGCAATATTGCATAGGAACCGGGAATGTCAGGTCCATGAATCAAGGCAAATTGGAAGTGGTCAAACAAGAGATGGCAAGGGTGAATGTCAACATTCTAGGAATCAGAGAACTAAAATGGACTGGAATTGGTGAATTTAACTCAGATGACCATTATATCTACTACTGTGGGCAGGAATCCCTCAGAAGAAATGGAGTAGCCATCATGGTCAACAAAAGAGTCTGAAATGCAGTACTTGGATGCAATTTCAAAAATAACAAAATGATCTCTGTTCGTTTCCAAACCATTCAATATCACGGTAATCCAAGCCTATGACCCAAACAGTAATGCTAAAGAAGCTGAAGTTGAACGGTTCTATAAAGACCTACAAGACCTTTTAGAACTCACACCCAAAAAAGATGTTCTTTTCATTATAAGGGACTGGAATGCAAAAGTAGGAAGTCAAGAAACAACTGGAGTAACAGGCAAATTTGGCCTTGGAATACGGAATGAAGCAGGGCAAAGACTAATAGAGTTTTGCCAAGAAAATGCACTGGTCATAGAAACACCCTGTTCCAACAACACAAGAGAAGATTCTACACATGGACATCACCAGATGGTCAACAACAAAATCAGATTGATTATATTCTTTGCAGCCAAAGATGGAGAAGCTCTATACAGTCACCAAAAACAAGACCAGGAGCTGAATGTGACCAAGATCATGAACTCCTTATTGCCAAATTCAGACTGAAATTGAAGACAGTAGGGAAAACCACTAGACCATTCAGGTACGACGTAAATCAAATCCCTTAAGAATATACAGTGGAAGTTAGAAATAGATTTAAGGGCCTAGGTCTGATAGATAGAGTGCCTGATGAACTATGGACTGAGGTTCCTGACATTGTACAGGAGACAGGGATCAAGACCATCCCCATGGGAAATAAATGCAAAAAAGCCAAATGGCTGCCTGGGGAGGCCTTACAAGTACTGAGAAAAGAAGAGAAGCGAAAAGGAAAGGAGAAAAGGAAAGATATAAGCATCTGAATGCAAAGTTCCAAAGAATAGCAAGAAGAGATAAGAAAGCCTTCCTCAGCAATCAATGCAAAGAAATAGAGGAAAACAACAGAATGGGAAAGACTAGAGATCTCTTCAAGAAAATTAGAGATACCAAGGGAATATTTCATGCAAAGATGCGCTCAATAAAGGACAGAAATGGTATGGACCTAACAGAAGCAGAAGATATTAAGAAGAGGTGGCAAGAATACACAGAAGAACTGTACAAAAATATCTTTACAACACAGATAATCACGATGATGTGATCACTCACCTAGAGCCAGATATCATGGAATGTGAAGTCAAGTGGGCCTTAGAAAGCAACACTATGAGCAAAGCTAGTGGAGGTGATGGAATTCCAGTTGAGCTATTTCAAATCCTGAAGGATGCTGCTGTGAAAATGCTGTATTCCATATGCCAACACATTTGGAAAACTCAGCAGTGGCCACAGGACTGGAAAAGGTCAGTTTCATTCCAATCCCAAAGAAAGGCAATGCCAAAGAATACTCAAACTACCGCACAATTGCATTCATCTCACACACTAGTAAAGTAATGCTCAAAATTCTCCAAGCCAGGCGTCAGCAATACGTGAACCGTGAACTTCCAGATGTTCAAACTGGTTTTAGAAAAGGCAGAGGAACCAGAGATCAAATTGCCAACATCTGCTGGATCATAGAAAAAGCAAGAGAGTTCCAGAAAAACATTTATTTCTGCATTATTGACTATGCCAAAGGCTTTGACTGTGTGGATAACACACAACAAACTGTGGAAAATTCTGAAAGAGATGGGAATACCAGACCACCTGACCTGCCTCTTGAGAAATTTGTATGCAGGTCAGGAAGCAACAGTTAGAACTGGACATGAAACAACAGACTGGTTCCAAATAGGAAAAGGAGTACGTCAAGGCTGTATATTGTCACCCTGCTTATTTAACTTATATGCAGAGTACATCATTAGAAATCCTCGGCTGGAAGAAGCACAAGCTGGAATCAAGATTTCCGGGAGATATATCAATAACCTCAGATATGCAGATGACACCACCCTTATGGCAGAAAGTGAAGAGGAACTAAAAAGCCTCTTGATGAAGGTGAAAGAGGAGAGTGAAAAAGTTGGCTTAAAGCTCAACATTCAGAAAACGAAGATCATGGCATCTGGTCCCATCACTTCATGGGAAATAGATGGGGAAACAGTGGAAACAGTGTCAGACTTTATTTTTCTGGGCTCCAAAATCACTGCAGATGGTGACTGCAGCCATGAAATTAAAAGACATTTACTCCTTGGAAGGAAAGTTATGACCAACCTAGACAGCATATTCAAAAGCAGAGACATTACTTTGCCAACAAAGGTCCATTTGGTCAAGGCTATGGTTTTTCCAGGGGTCATCTATGGATGTGAGAGTTGGACTGTGAAGAAAGCTGAGCACCAAAGAATTGATGCTTTTGAACTGTAGTGTTGGAGACGACTCTTGAGAGTCCCCTGGACTGCAAGGAGATCCAACCAGTCCATTCTAAAGGAGATCAACCCTGGGATTTCTTTGGAAGGAATGATGCTAAAGCTGAAACTCCAGTACTTTGGCCACCTCATGCGAAGAGTTGACTCATTGGAAAAGACTCTGGTGCTGGGAGGGATTGGGGGCAGGAGGAGAAGGGGATGACAGAGGATGAGATGGCTGGATGGCATCACTGACTCGATGGACGTGAGTCTGAGTGAACTCCGGGAGTTGGTGATGGACAGGGAGGCCTGGCGTTCTGCGATTCATGGGGTCGCAAAGAGTCGGGCACGACTGAGCGACTGAACTGAACTGAACAACGTGCTTGTGTGAATGAATGACATGCCCTGCACAAAGCAAGTAAGGAGCTCTGCTCTGTGGTCCCATGGTGATATCATATGGTTTACTGCAGAAATCTGTCGGGGGTTTATACTAACCTGCCAATGCCAAGAGGCACCCAATGTCTCCTTCAGGGACCGACCAGAAATGTTTAAAAAAAAGTGTGGACTAAACTCTCCTTTCTTGGTCAAACTTTCTGGTCTCTGTGATCATTTCATAACTTCTTGGGTATTAGAACTACTAACCTATCTGTCGGATCATAGACATTCAAAGGACCTTTGATCTATGCTGTTACTATATACTGTTGTTGCTGCTGCTAAGTCGCTTCAGCCGTTTTCAACTCTGTGCAACCCTATAGACGGCAGCCCACTAGGCTCCTCTGTCCCTGGAATTCTCCAGGCAAGAATATTGGAGTGGGTTGCCATTTCCTTCTCCAATGCATGAAACTGAAAAGTGAAAGTGAAGTCATTCAGTCATGCCTGACTCTTAGCAACCTCATGGACTGCAGCCTACCAGGCTCCTCTGTCCATGGAATTTTCCAGGCAAGAGTACTGGAGTGGGTTGCCATCGCCTTCTCCAACTCTATACTGTTACTTAGGTCCCAAACTTGGATTGGTAGTCAGGAAGCACCTAGCTTCACTAGGAGTCGAAAGTTCAGAAGCTAGATGGAGCTCTAGCTTCAAGAGCATCTCTTAGGTTAAAGTTTACTCAGATTGGAAGTACAATGAGTTTCTTCCTTTGGTAACACTATCTCTTAGTGGACCAGAGGAGAATTTTCAGTGGCTTTTGTCCCAACTCCTTAGATATTCTTTCTGTGGAATCTGTGGGAATGAATGGAAGGACTGGCCCTAATAACTCGAGAACAAAAGTCACTTTTTCCTCACTGGCCAGCCCTTCACCATCTCTTTTGCTATCGCTTATACTGGTGAGATGATGTTTGGAAGGAACATCTCAGTTTTATGTTCGTACCCATCTTATTGTGGTCAGGAATATACTCAGGGTCATGCACAGGCACTCAGGTGACAAATGTTTCCCCCAGCGATCTTAGCTTGGGAGGCATTCCAGAAGGTTACTCTGATTGCACCCTGGGTGGCATCAGAGGCAAGCAAGGTTTTAAGGGTGAGGAACTGGACATCACTCAGGGGTGCCATCAGGTCTACCCCTGGTGCATCGCCACCCCACCTCCATGGTAGAACCGGGAGGGACGAATATGGCACCTGCGTTGGTAAGGGAGAGACTAAGTCCAACCAGGGAAGAAAAGCTTCAGTGTAAAGTCTGTCTACACCCCTATCTAGAGCAGGGAGGGGCGCCTCTGGTAGAAAGAGGCACTGGTCGCTTTTTTTCTCTCTTACAGATGGGAGCTAACAATTCCAGCCTCACTCCTTTGAACTGTATCCTGGACAACTGGGATATATTTGGTGCCCAGAGCTTAAAGAAGACATTCCTGATCTTCCTATGTGAAACTGCATGGCCACAGTATTCATTGGAGGATGGCAAACAGTGGCTGGTTGGAGGGTCTCTTAATTATAATACGTTTTACAATTAGACCAGTTCTGTAAAAAAACAAGGGAAATGGGTAGAAGTAGCATATGTGTTGCCCCTTCTGTCTGAGAGATATGCCAGACTTATGTCCTAAGGGTATAGATTTGGGTGTGAAACCTTCAGCTCCCTCCTGTTCTCCTACTTTGCCCCTGTACCTGGGGCTCCAAACTGAGCAAGCTGGAAGTCAGGGACCACCCCCCTCCCCCAGGAAGGGTTACCTCGGTCTCAGTAAAAACCCAAACTGAGATTCAAGCAATCCAAGTAAAGGTCCAAACAACCCCTGTCTCAGTACGACCTCAGACTACTCTGGTTTCAATAGAAACTCAGACAATCGAAGTAAGAGAAGCTCAGACAGCAAAAACTAAGGGGTGAGACAAGAAGGAGGACAGGAAACAAAGATACACAGAAAAGCAGGTTTCTCCAATCTATCCTTGGGATCATATGCACAGAATAGCCAGGGAGGCTGAGGAACAGCCACAGAAGCTATTGCCTCTTCATGAAGCACCCACTGGGAGAAATAATCAGTCTATGAGAGTTAATAAGCCCTTTTCTTATCAAGAAATACAAAGAATCAAGGAGGATCTGGGAAACTATTTAGAGGATCCAGAAAATATGTTAGAGCTTTTAAAGGTGTTACTCTGCTTTATGACCTTATTTGGAAAGATGTGATGTATATCATGGGACAATCGCTGACTCCTGGCTCAAAAAGTCAAGTTTTGGGGAAAGCCATTGCTTATGGAGATGAATGGCTTGGTAATGAATCAATAAGCAAGAGGGAGGACGGGATAGCTGCCCTCCCCACTGGGAATGAGGCAGTCCCAATTATAGAACCAGACTGGGACTATAACACGGCTGAAGAAAGATGGGATCAGAGTCATTTTGTCAGATGTATTCTTGAAGGACTCAGGCAAGTGCGTGCTAAGATATTCAGTTCAGTTCAGTTCAGTTCAGTCGCTCAGTCGTGCCCGACTCTTTGCGACCCCATGAATCTCAGCACGCCAGGCCTCCCTGTCCATCACCAACTCCCGGAGTTCACTCAGACTCACGTCCATCGAGTCGATGATGCCATCCAGCCATCTCATCCTCTGTTGCCCCCTTCTCCTCCTGCCCCCAATCCCTCCCAGCATCAGAGTCTTTTCCAATGAGTCAACTCTTCACATGAGGTGGCCAAAGTACTGGAGTTTCAGCTTTAGCATCATTCCTTCCAAAGAAATCCCAGGGCTGATCTCCTTTAGAATGGACTGGTTGGATCTCCTTGCAGTCCAAGGGACTCTCAAGAGTCTTCTCCAACACCACAGTTCAAAAGCATCAGTTCTTCAGTGCTCAGCTTTCTTCACGGTCCAACTCTCACATCCATAGATGACCGCTGGAAAAACCATAGCCTTGACTAGATGGACCTTTGTTGGCAAAGTAATGTCTCTGCTTTTGAATATGCTATCTAGGTTGGTCATAACTTTCCTTCCAAGGAGTAAGAGTCTTTTACTTTCATGGCTAAGACTTTAAACTATGCTAAATTGCCAAACATAGAACAGGAGGAGAAGGAAGCTCCTGGTAAATTCCTAGATAGACTGAGAAAAGCCCTTTGCAGATTCACTGAGATTTATCCCAAAAGTGAAGAGGGAAGAGTGATCTTAAAAGATAGGTTTCTCACTCAATCGGCTCCAGATATCCATCGTAAGCTATTAAAACAGGTGTATGGACCAAATTAGTTTTTAGATAATCTGGTGCAACTGGCTCAAGAAGAAAGAAAGGCAGAAAAAGACAAAGGAACAAGTGGAAGCTCTTGTAATGGCTGTCAGAACCATTCTTAAACAGCCTGAGAAACATGCCAAGAGGGACCCAGGTGAAAAGAGATGGGCTTGCTATTACTGTGGAAAGGAGGGGCACCTCAAGCAGGATTGCCCTTAGGCATCTAAGCCGGCCCAAGCTCCATGTCCGGTCTGCAAAGGACCACACTGGAAGAGAAATTGCCCCCAGAGGCATATGTTTCAGGGATCAGATTCTCAAGACAATCAGGACTGAAGGTGCCCAGGGGCCCCCACACAAGCTCCCATCCAAATTATACCTGAGGAAACCCAGGTATTAATAACTGTCGGGGGGGGGGGGGCAATCCATCAATTTCCTTTTAGATACTGGGGCAACTTACTCTGTGCTTACTGAAGCCCTTGGCCTACTTTCTTCCTGATCCACTTCTGTAGGGGGACTGTCTGGACAAGGCAAAAGGTATTACTTCAAAATTGTTCTTTAAGCTGTAACTTGGACTCTGCTATTTTCACACAAGTTTCTGATCACACCAGAGTCTTCCTCACACCTTTTGGGGAGGGATATACTTTTGGGTGAACTCCAGGAGTTGGTGATGGACAGGGAGGCCTGGCGTGCTGCAGTTCATGGGGTCACAAAGTGTCGAACATGACTGAGCAACTGAACTGAACTGAACTGATACTGAGCACGGTCCATGCCTCTGTTTTCATGAATATGGAGCCCTCCCTTTCTCTCCCTTTAATTGAACAAAATGTAAATCCTAGAGTGTGGACTGATGGAAAATCTGTGGGTCGAGCACAAAATGCTATTCCTATAGTTGTCAAGCTCAAAGACCCACACTTATTTCCACATAAGAAGCAGTATTCACTGAAACCTGAGGTTAAGAATGGGTTAAAACCCATCATTGAGAATTTAAAGGAGTAGGCACTATTAATTCCCTGTAACAGTCCATGCAACATTCCTATTTTTGGGTATAAAGAAATCAAATGGTAAATGGAGAATAGTTCAAGATTTATGGATAATAAATGAGGCTGTAGTTTCTTTACACCCTGTGGTGCCTAATCCTTATACTCTATTGTCTGAAATTCCTGAACTAGCCAAATATTTCTCAGTAACTGATTTAAAATATGCCTTCTATTCAGTGCCTTTGGCGGAGGAAAGTCAATTTCTATTTGCCTTTGAAGACTCTATGCAGCCAGCTTTTCAGTTAACCTGGACAGTTTTGCCCCAGGGATTTCATGACAGCCCTCACCTATTTGGGCAAAGTTTGTCACGGAATCTACAAAACTTTAATAGCTCCGAAGCAGTGGTGCTACAATATGTAGATGATATTCTGCTCTGTGCTGAGACAGAGGAAGCTTGTTCACAAGCCTCAGAAGATTTCTTAAACTTTCTGGCAGGCTGTGGATACAAGACATCAAGAGAAAAGGCTCAGCTTTGTCAACAATCTGTTAATATCTGGGCCTAATCATATCAGAAGGGACTAGGGCCATAGGTCCTGAGAGAATTAAACCTATACTAAATCATCCCCTACCTATGATTTTAAGACAATTGAGAGGATTTTTAGGAATCATAGGCTACTGCTGCCTTTGGGTTCCAGATTATGGGGAACTTGCCCGGCCTTTATATGAAATTATAACTGACACACAGCAGGCCCAAACCAACAAACTGGTTTGATCTCCAGATACTCAAAAGGCTTTTAAGGCTCTTCAGACTGCTCTCCTACAAGCTCCTGCTTTGAGCTTGCCGACAGGGTCAGAATTTAATTTGTCACTGAAAGAAAAGGTATGGCCTTGGGAGTTTTGACACAACCCCAAGGGCCTCACCAGCAACCTATTGCTTATTTAAGTAGAGAATTAGATGTAATTTCACGTGGGTGGCCACACTGTCTAAGAGTAATTGGGGCAACAGCTTTATTAACACCTGAAGCCTTAAAAATAGTGGGTGAAATCTTACTGTACTGACTCCACATGATGTGAGTGGAATCTTAAACTGTAAGGCTAAATACTTGGATGACAGACAGTAGCTTCTTAAATATCACTCATTATTGTTAGAAGGACCAATAACTAAGCTTAAAGTTTGTGGAAATTTAAATCCTGCCACTTTCCTTCCTGAGAAGAAAAATGAAACACCTGATCTCAATTGTTCCCAATTTCTCACTTTAAACTATGCAGTTCGGGAAGATCTAATGGATACCCCATTAGACAATCCTGACATGGAAATATTTACAGATGGCAGTTCTTTTGGTCGGGTTGGGAATTGTAAAGCAGGTTACGCCCTGGTGATGGCTGAACAGGTTTTAGAAGCAAAATCTCTCCTCCAGGGAACCAGTGCTCAGTTAGCGGAGCTTGTGGCTCTGACCCAAGCTCTAGAGTTAAGCAAAGGGCAGCAAGTAAATATCTACCCTGATTCTAAGTATGCTTATTTGACTTTATATGCTCATGCTGCAATATGGAAAGAAAGACATTTTAAAACAGCAACAAGAGAACCTATTAAGCGTTTCAGAGAGATTGAGAGACTTTTAACTGCTATATATTGTCCTAAAGAAGTAGCTGTTATGCATTGCAAAGGGCACAGCAGGGATGGGAGTAAAGAGCCTAGGGTAATCAGCTGGCTGACTGTCAAGCCAGAAAAGCAACACTTTAGGAAACCCCTTCACTGCAGACGCCTTTGATCTGGACAGGTCCTGTGGAACAGGAAAAACCACAATATACTGAGAAAGAATTAGAAAGATATGAGAAAAGAGAAGCCAAGACTCCTGAAAAAGGACGTCTAGTATCTACTGCCCCTATATTCTGGGAACAAATAGAGCCATCCCCAGAAGCTAGCCAACAACTTAATTATAATGACTGGAAACAATTGGGATTTTTGCCTCAGGAAATGTGCAGTGTAATCATTCCCATGTTTTCCAACCCCAGTTCAGGTCCTCCCTTTGCCTGGGCAGGCACTGATTGAGACTGCATATCTCAGTCACGCTGGCTTGCTCCAAACGGGACCCATTGGATATGTGGCTCTTACATATGGGCATGGCTCCCCCCTGTATAGACAGGGAGATGCACCCTAGGTCTAGCTTTTACTCACTGCTTCATACTTTCAGAGCTTCCAGAAAAGTCTGCTAATTTACCACACCTTAAAACTCGGTGGGCAAGGCCTGTATTTCACTGGTATGATTATTTGGCTTCAGTGTTTGTTCTGTCTTTGGGAACTACAGATGTTATGCTATGAGTGGATGCTTTGACTAATTTTACTCAGGCATTAGAGGATTCTCAAAAAGCTATTTCAGCTCTTAATGCTGAACAAGTACAAATTAGAAAGGTGGTTTTACAAAACAGATTGACCTTAGATATTCTGACAGCTGCACAAGGAGGAACTTGTGCCATTATTCATACCCCGTGCTGTATGTACATACCTGTTATGAACAATAACATTACTCATTTTACTAAACACATGAACAAGGTGATTGAGGCTATGGATGCTCCTGAAGCCTCAGTTGCCTTACTTTGGTAGAAGTTGACTAGTTCCCCATGGTGGAAAACTATCTTAATTACAATAATTCTGATTGTTCTGTTTTTTCGCTGTTTGCTCCCTCCATCTGTAACTGTGTAGCTGGATTTGTTTCTAGTCACATGAAGGCTTTTAAGTTACAAATGGTTGTCCAAGCTCCTACAAGTGCCACAGCTTCCTCCAACTATTACTGGGGGCCCCTGGATCAGAGACCCTCAATGTGAGGGTTAGGACAATATGTTACCTCAACAATTTAGGGACAATGCCCCTTAACAGCTAGGAAGAAGTTATGGAACGAGAACAACACCCCTTTCCCTTGGCAACATAATTCTCCTAAAAGAAAAGGGAGGAATGAAAGAGTCACTTCTTAGGCAGGTTGATAAGAAGTCCAGGGGTCCCCAAGGAGAGAGGGGTCTGGAATTCTCAAGGAGGAGGAAAGGACAAACTCCCCCCCCCCTCTAAATTCCTTAGTCTTTAGTCACATAAAACATTTTCATCTTTAAGCCTCTTTAAACTGATGAATACACAACAATCAACTCAGTTAAAATTGTACTAAGGATTATGTAGCAACAATGTATCCTGCTTGAGGACAGTTTCTCCCTCCTGAAAAGCTTCTGGCTAATCCTGTTATTTTAAAACATAAATTATTGGAGTGGGTCTAGTAAGATCTTTACAACCTCCAGATATTCTGTTGATTCATTTTAAGTTCTGCCACGAGAACACACTGGTCATAGCAAACACCCTCTTCCAACAGCACAAGAGAAGACTCTACACATGGACATCAACAGATGGTCAACACCGAAATCAGATTGATTTTATCCTTTGCAGCCAAAGATGGAGAAGCTCTATACAGTCAGCAAAAACAAGACTGGGAGTGGAATGTGGTTCAGATCATGAACTCCTTATGCCAAATTCAGACTTAAATTGAAGAAAGTGGGGAAAACCACTAGACCATTCAGGTATGACCTAAATCAAATCCCTTATGATTATACAGTGGAAGTGAGAAATAGACTGAAGGGACCAGATTTGATAGATAGAGTGCCTGATGGACTATCGATGGAGGTTCGTGAGATTGTACAGGAGACAGGAAGCAAGACCATCCCCAAGAAAAAGAAATGCAAAAGAGCAAAATGGTTGTATGAGGAGGCCTTACAAATAGCTGTGAAAAGAAGAGAAGTGAAAAGAAAAGGAGAAAAGGAAAGATATACCCATTTGAATGAGAGTTCCAAAGAATGGCAAAGAGAGATAAGAAAGCCTTCCTCAGCGATCAATGCAAAGAAATAGAGGAAAACAAAAGAATGGGAAAGACTAGAGATCTCTTCAAGAAAATTAGAGATACCAAGGGAACAATTCATGCAAAGATGGGCCCAATAAAGGACAGAAATGGTATGGACCTAACAGAAGCAGAAGATATTAAGAAGAGGTGGCAAGAATACACGGAAGATCTGTATAAAAAAGATCTTCACGACCCAATAATCACAAAGGTGTGATCGTTCCCACTCACCTAGAGCTGGACATCCTGGAATGTGAAGTCAGGTGGGCCTTAGCAAGCATCACTATGAACAAAACTTACTAGAGGCAATGGAATTCCAGTTAAGCTATTTCACATTTTAAAAGATGATGCTGTGAAAGTGCTGCACTCAATATGCCAGAAAATCTGTAAAACTCAGCAGTGGCCACAGGACTGGAAAAGGTCAGTTTTCATTCCCATCCCAAAGAAAGGTAATGCCAAAGAATGCTCAAACTACCGCACAATTGCATTCATCTCACATGCTAGTAAAGTAATGCTCAAAATTCTCCAAGCCAGACTTCAGCAATATGTGAACTGTGAACTTCAGATGTTTTAGCTGGTTTTAGAAAAGGCAGAAGAACCAGAGATCAAATTGCCAACATCTGCTGGATCATGGAAAAAGCAAGAGAGTTCCAGAAAAACATCTATTTCTGCTTTATTGACTATGCCAAAGCTTTTGACTGTGTGGATCACAATAATCTGTAGAAAATTCTGAAAGAGATGAAAATGCAAGACAACCTGACCTGCCTCTTGAGAAACCTGTATACAGGTTAGGAAGCAACAGTTAGAACTGGACATGGAACAACAGACTGATTCCAAATAGGAAAAGGAGCATGTCAAGGCTGTATATTGTCATTCTGCTTATTTAACTTATATGCAGAGTACATCATAAGAAACGCTGGGCTGGAAGAAGCACAAGCTGGAATCAAGATTGCTGGGAGATATATCAATAACCTCAGATATGCAGATGACACCACCCTTATGGCAGAAAGAGAAGAGGAACTAAAGAGCCTCTTGATGAAAGTGAAAGAGGAAAGTGGAAAAGTTGGCTTAAAACTCAATATTCAGAAAATGAAGATCATGGCATCACTTCCTTGGAATTATATGGGAAAACAGTGGAAACAATGGCTGACTTTATTTTTCTGGTCTCCAGAATCACTGTGGATGGTGTTGTAGCCATGAAATTAAAAGATGCTTGCTCCTTGGAAGGAAAATTATGACCAACCTAGATAGCATATTAAAAAGCAGAGACATTACTTTGTCAACAAAGGTCCATCTAGTCAAGGCTATGGTTTTTCCTGTGGTCATGTATGGATGTGAAATTTGGACTCTAAAGAAAGCTGAGTGCAGAAGAATTGATGCTTTTGAACTGTGGTGTTGGAGAAGACTCTTGAGAGTCCCTTAGACTGCAAGGAGATCCAACCAGTCCATCCTAAAGGAGATCAGTCCTGGGTGTTGGAGGGACTTCCTGAAGCTGAAACTCCAATACTTCGGCCACCTGATGTGAAGAGCTGACTCATTGGAAAAGACCCTGATGCTGGGAAAGATTGAGGGCAGGAGGAGAAGGGGACAACAGAGGATGAGATAGTTGGATGGCATCACCGACGCAATGGATACGGGTTTCGGTGGACTCTTGGGAGTTGGTGATGGACAGGGAGGCCTGGCGTGCTGCAGTTCATGGGGTCACAAAGAGTAGACACAATTCAGCGACTGAACTGAACTGAACTGAATAATTAAAAAGTATATAACTCCCTTGCTAACACAAGGGAAGGGGGCACTCTTTCTGCCCTCTTCTGATGTCTATGTCAGACGCTTTCTCTATCTCTTTTCAGTTCAGTTCAGTTCAGTCGCTCAGTCGTGTCTGACTCTTTGTGACCCCATGAATCGCAGCATGCCAGGCCTCCCTGTCCATCACCAACTCCCGGGGCTCACCCAGACTCACATCCATTGAGTCAGTGATGCCATCCAGCCATCTCATCCTCTGTCGTCCCCTTCTCCTCCTGCCCCCAATCCCTCCCAGCATCAGAGTCTTTTCCAATGAGTCAACTCTTCACATGAGGTGGCCAAAGTACTGGAGTTTAAGTTTTAGCATCATTCCTTCCAAAGAAATCCCAGGGCTGATCTCCTTCAGAATGGACTGGTTGGATCTCCTTGCAGTCCAAGGGACTCTCAAGAGTCTTCTCCAACACCACAGTTCAAAGGCATCAATTCTTTGGTGCTCAGCCTTCTTCACAGTCCAACTCTCACATCCATACATGACCACAGGAAAAACCATAGCCTTGACTAGACGAACCTTCGTTGGCAAAGTAATGTCTCTGCTTTTGAATATGCTATCTAGGTTGGTCATAACTTTCCTTCCAAGGAGTAAGCGTCTTTTAATTTCATGGCTGCAGTCACCATCTGCAGTGATTTTGGAGCCCAAAAAATAAAATCTGACACTGTTTCCCCATCTATTTGCCATGAAGTAATGGGACCAGATGCCATGATCTTCGTTTTCTGAATGTTGAGCTTTAAGCCAACTTTTTCGCTCTCCATTTTCACTTTCATCAAGAGGCTTTTGAGTTCCTCTTCACTTTCTGCCATAAGGGTGGTGTCATCTGCATATCTGAGGTTATTGATATTTCTCCTGGCAATCTTGATTCCAGCTTGTGTTTCTTCCAGTCCAGGGTTTCTGATGATATACTCTGCATATAAGTTAAATACACAGGGTGACAATATACAGCCTTGAAGTACTCCTTTTCCTATTTGGAGCCAGTCTGTTGTTTCATGTCCAGTTCTAACTGTTGCTTCCTGACCTGCATACAAATTTATCAAGAGGCAGATCAGGTGGTCTGGTATTCCCATCTCATTCAGAATTTTGCACAGTTTATTGTGATCCACACAGTCAAAGGCTTTGGCATAGTCAATAAAGCAGAAATAGATGGTTTTCTGTCTCTTTTAGACTTTAATAAACCTTTATTACACAAAAGCTCTGAGCGATCAAGCCTTGTATCTGGCCCCAGAGTGAATTCTTCTGCTGCAGAGGCCAAGAATCCCAGCATCTTTCATTGTTCAGCAACAACCTTTCATGCTGATCTGGTCACTGACCAGTAGTACCCTGTAGCATTCTATAGAAAACAAAGTAATGTCCAGATAACCATAGGACAACCAAGCATTACCTAGCTTCCCCACCCTTGGTTTACAAGTTAGTTTGCTGGGTGAAAAGGTTGACTGGTTAGAGAATATGAAGCTAAGTGCAAAATTCACATGTGTCCAGTATCCTATTATAAAAACAAATCAGTGATCCTGAATAGGAAAAACTCACAAAGTCAAACTTATTTATTCAAATCTGTACCTCAGAGGAATGACTGACCAAAAGAAGAAACTTAAAGAGGAAAAAACTGCATTTTGTCCTACATTTCCTCAGCCTAGAAAAGTTTTGCATTTCTTAATTAAATAGAGTTTTTTCCAAGATGGGCCATGAGTAGAAGGACCTTCTTAATATCAGCTATGAATTACCAAGACATCCAAAAGAATAGATGGCCTGTAATTGGATGACAAAGGAACTCAAATTTCTGGGATTATTTACTATTATTTTGTCTGCCATAGGATCAATTAGTCTATGCACGTAGAAAGCATTTTCTAAATGCTTGTTGAACTGGAAAGGAAAGAGATTGTGAAGCTAATCAAACACAAAGAGATCTGAATTTTTTTATGTATTAAAACTTTGGTTTCTGTCAAATATAAACTAAACATGCAATTGGAATTGTGACTCCCATGTAATAATCTGATCTGTAAATACCATGGATTGTATCTTTTATGGGTCCTTTTCTTTTAAAATTGTGGACCCTTGCATGCATGTAAAATTCTCTTATTTCCCCCGCCCAAAATCGTGTATAAGTCAGTTTGTTTTAAGTAGGGGCAACATGTCAACTTAATATTGCATTTTAAAATACAATATGAATATGCTACTTAACTCAATAATTGCTAGCTTTGAACATTTTTCTCCTACATAGTCAAACTGCTGTGAAAATGACAATAATCAGAACAGAAGAAGACAAAACTGGAAACAGAAGAGGATTAGACAGGATATATTCAATTTACAATTTTATTTTTAAAGAGAGTCTTAAAACTGAAAATGTTTAAGGAAATATAGGTTTAAATTTGGTCAATAATTGCTTGCCCAAACTCTTTCCTTGATGTCGCTCACTTGTTTCACTCTTTTCCTTCTGTTTATTTCTTTCTAAATTTTCCTTTATGCACTAATACAATATAGTTCTCTCTTGACAACCATATTCAGTTGGTCCCAATTTCTAACGATGTTTCCCACATGGAGGCCTTCAATTGCAGGCTCTCTTATACTAACCTAGTTTAGGCCCTCAGCACTAACTGTCATCATTGTGTGTGTGTGTGTGTGTGTGTGTGTGTGTGTACTTAGCCGTTCCCCATTGATGATAGCCTACCAGGCTCCTCTGTCCATGGGATTCTCTAGGCAAGAATACTGGAGTAGGTAGCCATTCCCTTCTCCGGGTGTGATCTTCCCCAACCAGGATCAAACCCAGTTCTCCTGCATTGCAGGCAGATTCTCTACTGTCAGAGTTAAGTCTCACGGTGGCTCAGAGGTTAAAGCCTCTGCCTCCAATGCGGAAGATGGGGGTTCAATCCCTGGGTTGGGAAAATCCCCTGGAGAAGGAAATGGCAACCCACTCCAGTACTCTTGCCTGGAGAATCCCATGGACGGAGGAGCCTGGTAGGTTACAGTCCACGGGGTCACAAAGAATCAGACACGACTGAGCGACTTAACTTTCTCTACTGTCTGAACAACCAGGGAAGCTCCATATATAAAATATATGTTTCATTTCCACAACTGCTTCTTTAATATCTGGTACTTGACCATTATTTAATCAACTGTAGACCCAAATATGCTATATACATAATAAGTGTTCAATAATTATTTGTTGAATTAGAGATATAAGAGACTATAAAATCTACTAAACTAACCTAATGCTTGAGTGCACATTTAGATACAAATATTGGACTTTCCATGTGGTGCTAGTAGTAAAGAATCCACCTGCCAATTCAGGAGAATTTTAAGAGATGTAGGTTCAACTCCTGGGTTGGGAAGATTCCCTGGCAGAGGGCATAGCAACCCACTCCAGTATTCTTGTCTGAAGAATCCCATGGACAGAGAAGCCTGGCAGGCTACAGTCCATAGGGTAGCACAGAGTCAGACTCAACTGAAGCAACTTAGCATACACAGATATAGATATTGTATATTAAATTTCTGGGTATATCAGAAACTTGATTGACTAAAGAAGATTCAGATACATTTGCAATAGGCCAAGTTGTTATTTTCAGTTCAGTTCAGTTCAGTCGCTCAGTCATGTCCGACTCTGCGACCCCATGAATTGCAGCACGCCAGGCCTCCCTGTCCATCACCAACTCCTGGAGTTCACTCAGACTCATGTCCATTGAGTTGGTGATGCCATCCAGCCATCTCATCCTCCGTTGTCCCCTTTTCCTCCTGCTCTCAATCCCTCCCAGCATCAGAGTGTCTTTTCCAATGAGTCAACTCTTCGCATGAGGTAGCCAAAGTACTGGAGTTTCAGCTTTAGCATCATTCCTTCCAAAGAACACCCAGGTCTGATCTCCTTTAGAATGGACTGGTTGGATCTCCTAGCAGCCCAAGGGACTCTCAAGAGTCTTCTCCAACATCACAGTTCAAAAGCATCAATTCTTCAGCACTCAGCTTTCTTTACAGTCCAACTCTCACATCCATACATGACTACTGGAAAAACCATAGCCTTAACTAGACGGACCTTTGTCTCTGCTTTTTAATATGTTGCCTAGGTTGGTCATAGCTTTCCTTCTAAGGAGTAAGCGTCTTTTAATTTCACGGGTGTGTTATTTTACAATAAGATTAAAAACATCATCTGGAAAATGAATAAAATGGAAATCTTGTCTTCACTGATCCAAATCACGATTCCCCAAGCAATCATGTCATAAAAAATTAAGCACTTTTGTTTCACTCAATTAATAACTAGAGCAAATATTTATCAGACTACATACATCACACTGCATATATTTCAAGAGCTAACTGAAACTGGTATAAGCAATTGGATAGGTATTTGTTTGTTTAATTTATTTAAGTGATGGTTACTCATGGCCATACCCCATGGGTTCTGGAATCAAAATCCTTAGAGTCAAATGCCTGCTCTACCACATAGTAGCTTGTCATTTTGAACAAGCAATTTGTTTTTTTAATCTCACTAAATCTTACTTATTTCACATGAGAACCAATGGTAAGATTACATATATAGTTGACCCTTGAACAATGCAGGGGTTAGGGATGAAAATCCAAATATAACTTTATAGTCTCCTCCTTTACTCCCCCACCCCCTGACCCACCACACCACTGCAGTTCTACAACCGAGGATTCAACCAACCATGGATGGTGTAATACATATCCTTTTTTTTTTAAATTGCATATAAGTGGACTCATATAGTTCAAACTCATGTTGTCCAAAGGTCAACTGTAGTTGTTGTGAGGATTAAAGGAACTATAAATGTAAACAACTTAGCGTGTATGAACCAAAGAAGGTTTTAGTAAATGATAATTATTTTTATTAAAATCTGTTTTTATTTATTTCAATATTTGTTTTTCCTTTCCAACTTTACTTCTTCCTGGCTGTCATGTGACTTCTACTCAAATTGCCATTTTAAGAAATAAACTTGTAGACAACACATCAGTGGCCTCCCTGGACAATACTTTCACCACAGCTGGGATTATTACTGTTTATAGAGAATCAGACACATTAATACAAAATTATAATACCAAGCATGGTCCTGTGAAGAAGAAAAAGCAGTAGGAATGGATTACTCTTGAGCAGCTTAACAGTTAAGGGCAGTAGTAGCTTGAAGAAGGAAAAATTTAAGGGAAAATTGTGATAGGATAAAGGTACTTTAGTCATGGAGGGAAAGCAGCAAATGGAGAGGGTTGGTGGGAGCGAAGGGGAGATCTTAAAAGAGGGGAGTGAATTAAAGGCAAAGTGCAGGAAATGGCTGCTAGAGTAAAATTCTGGTAAATATGGGAATGAATGGAATCAGGAGAACAAAGGAATGGATCCGTTTTAGAAAGAAGACAGACATATTCCCAGAAATGAGAGGAAAAGAGCGAATAGATGAGGATGTGGAGAAAACATTAGTTGGAGAAAGAAGTTGAAGAACTAACTTGCCAGATAAAATATGGGACACCTAGTTAAATTTGAATTTCACATGAACACTGAATACTTTTATCTTCCTGACCCAGGGATCGAACCCAGGTCTCCTGCATCGTAGACAGACGCTTTACTGTCTGAGCCACCAGGGAAGTCCCTTTTTAGTAAAAGTATCTTCTAAATATCGTGTAGGAGATACCTATACTTTTGAAAATGATTGATTGTTTATTTGAAGTTCAATTTTAATTAGGTTCTTTATTTTTCTTGCCTAATATGACAACTCTATAAAGGGATACATTTTTTCATGATCAGTGAAACCAGCTATATGAAAATTTACCCAGATAAGGACTTTTGAAGACATGGATGCATGAGAAATTGAAATGAATGTAACAGCCATGGTAAAGAAAAGCTTTGTGATCTATTCTGGGTAGAATTTTTAAACAGTTAGGTGGGAAACACTGATTTTTTAAGTCAAATGTTGATCATCCCTGGTGTTAAGAAATTAATTCAAATACTGAAGGTTCTTTGCAATTTTATCTTCCAGTAGGTCAGCATCTAGCATTACTCTTCATTATTATTCTCCACATTTAATTTCCCTCAATTAAGAGACCAGAATCAGTTCCTTTAGCATCCCTGACACATAAGAAAATATAATTCTTTTGGTCATAACCCCAAGTCCAAGCAGCCTATTTAACTATTCTCCAGAGTATGCTGTGCTCTGATTCAAAGGCTTTCCAGTATTCTTCTAAAAATCACTTTGTGCACTGTTTCCTAATGCATTGTTTCATTCTTCCTGGAAATTTTCCTTTTCATCAGGTGGCCACTTTGAAACCTTTCTAGCTACCTACCTGATTCTGCTGATTCTGGTTAATTAACAGCTTCTAGTCTGACCAGTCCCAAGCATCTCTATAATCATAAATGCTCCCTCTTGCATCCTCATCCATTGCATCACATATCCTGAAAGCCCAGGTTTTAAAATATCTTATCTCCTCACACCTCCATCCCTAGGATCATCACTTCAATGTCGGGCACAAGGAATTAATTTCTTCAATATTTGCTGGCTACACAGTCACCATACCTCAGGATGTCAAACCACCGGTCAGTAACAACTTTGTTATACTTTAAAATTTCCATTTAACATCAAAAGAGACATTTAATAGATAAATTTCAGAAACTATAGATGTAGAATGAGGAGATATACTGAAACTCTCAAATCACATCACAGAATATCTCCATGACTATTTGTCATGTAAAACCCTAATTATAAATGAACTATCAGGATAGGCTACCCACTCCAGTATTCTTGGACTTCCCTCGTGGCTCACTTGGTAAAGAATCCACCTGCAATGCGGGGAGACCTGGGTTCAATCCCTGGTTTGGGAAAATTACCTGGAGAAGGTAATGGCTACCCACTCCAGTATTCTGGCCTGGAGAATTTCATGGACTGTATAGTCCATGCAGTTGCAAACAGCTGGACACAACTGAGCAACTTTCACTTTCACTTTCACTATCAAGGAAGGTAGCCCTTGAGAGATTAAATTCTGAGAAGACTCTTAAGTCCAATTTGGTTTAAAAGCACCTGATTCAACCTACCCAAGGGTTCATTTTTTCGTTCATATCTTCTGCTAATTTTGTATTAACATTCAGTTCAGTTCAGTTCAGTTCAGTCGCTCAATCGTGTCTGATACTTTGCGACCCAATGATTGCAGCACACCAGGCCTCCCTGTCCATCACCAACTCCCAAAGTTGACTCAAACTCACATCCATCGATTCAGTGATACCATCCAGCCATCTCATCCTCTGCTGTCCCCTTCTCCTCCTGCCCCCAATCTCTCCCAGCATCAGAGTCTTTTCCAATGAGTCAACTCTTCGCATGAGGTGGCCACAGTACTGCAGTTTCAGCTTTAGCATCATTCCTTCCAAAGAACACCCAGGTCTGATCTCCTTTAGAATGGACTGGTTGGGTCGCCTTGCAGTCCAAGGGACTCTCAAGAGTCTTCTCCAACACCACAGTTCAAAAGCATCAATTTTTCGGCACTCAGCTTTCTTCACAGTCCAACTCTCACATCCATACATGACCACTGGAAAAACCATAGCCTTGACTAGACGGACCTTTATTGGCAAAGTAATGTCTCTGCTTTTGAATATGCTATCTAGGTTGGTCATAACTTTCCCTCCAAGGACTAAGTGTCTTTTAATTCCATAGCTGCAATCACCATCTGCAGTGATTTTTGAGCTCAAAAAACTAAAGTCTAACATTGGTTCCACTGTTTCCTCATCTATTTCCATGAAGTGATGGCACCAGATGCCATGATCTTAGTTTTCTGAATGTTGAGCTTTAAGCCAACCTTTTCACTCTCCTCTTTCACTTTCACCAAGACGCTTTTTAGTTCCTCTTCACTTTCTGCCATAAGGGTGGTGTCATCTGCATATCTGAGGTTATTGGTATTTCTCCTGGCAATCTTGATTCCAGCTTGTGCTTCCTCCAGCCCAGTGTTTCTCATGATGTACTCAGCATATAAGTTAAATAAGCAGGGTGACAATATACAGTCTTGACGTACGCCTTTTCCTATTTGGAACCAGTCTGTTGTTCCATGTCCAGTTAGAACATGTTGTTCTAACTGCTGCTTCCTGACCTGCATATAGGTTTCTCAAGAGGCAGATCAGGTGGTCTGGTATTCCCATCTATTTCAGAATTTTCCACAGTTTATTGTGATCCACACAGTCAAAGGCTTTGGCATAGTCAATAAGGCAGAAATAGATGTTTGTCTGGAACTCTCTTGCTTTTTTCATGATCCAGCGGATGTTGCCCATTTGATCTGGTTCCTCTGCCTTTTCTAAAGCCAGCTTGAAAATCTGGAGGTTCACGGTTCACGTATTGCTGAAGCCTAGCTTGGAGAATCTTCAGCATTACTTTACTAGCGTGTGAGATGAATGCAATTGTGCGGTAGTTTGAGCATTCTTTGGCATTGCCTTTCTTTGGGAATGGAATGAAATCTGACCTTTTCCAGTCCTGTGGCTACTGCTGAGTTTTACAGATTTGCTGGCATATTGAGTGCAGCATTTTCACAGCATCATCTTTCAGGATTTGAAATAGCTCAACTGGAATTCCATAACCTCTACAAGCTTTGTTCATAGTGATGCTTCCTAAGGCCCACTTAACTTCACATTCCAGGATGTCTGGCTCTAGATGAGTGATCACACCATCGTGATTATCTGGGTCATGAAGATCTTTTTTGTACAGTTCTTCTGTGTATTCTTGCCATCTCTTCTTAATATCTTCTGCTTCTGTTAGGTCCATTCCATTTCTGTCCTTTATCAAGCCCATCTTTGCATGAAATGTTCCCTTGGTATCTCTAATTTTCTTGAAGAGATCTCTAGTCTTTCCCATTCTGTTGTTTTCCTCTATTTCTTTGCATTGATCACTGAGGAAGGCTTTCTTATCTCTTGCTATTCTTTGGAACTCTGCATTCAAATGGGTATATCTTTCCTTTTCTCCTTTGCTTTTCGCTTCTCTTCTTTTCACAACTATTTGTAAACCCTCCCCAGTCAGTCATTTGGCTTTTTTGCATTTCTTTTTCCTGGGGATGGTCTTAATCCCTGTCTCCTGTACAATGTCAAGAACCTCCACCCATTGTTCATCAGGCACTCTATCTATCAGATCTAGTCCTTAAATCTATTTCTCACTTCCACTATATAATCATAAGGGATTTGATTTAGGTCATACCTGAATGGTCTAGTGGTTTTCCCTACTTTCTTCAATTTAAGGCAGAATTTGGCAATAATGAGTTCATGATCTGAGCCACAGTCAGCTCCTGGTCTTGTTTTTGCTGACTGTATAGAGCTTCTCCATCTTTGTCTGCAAAGAATATAATCAATTTGATTTTGGTGTTGATCATCTGGTGATGTCCATGTGTAGGGTCTTCTCTTGTGTTGTTGGAAGAGAGTGTTTGTTATGACCAGTGTGTTCTCTTGGCAAAACTCTATTAGCCTTTGCCCTGCTTCATTCTGTACTCCAGGGCCAAATTTGCCTGTTACTCCAGGTGTTTCTTGACTTCCTACTTTTGCATTCCAGTCCCTTATAATGAAAAGGACATCTTTTTTTGGTGTTAGTTCTAAAAGGTTTTGTAGGTCTTCATAGAACCGTTCAACTTCAGCTTCTTCAGTGTTACTGGTTGGGGTATAGGCTTGGATTACCGTGATACTGAATGGTTTGCCTTGGAAATGAACAGAGATCATGCTGTCGTTTTTGAGATTGCATCCAAGTACTGCATTTCGGACTCTTTTGTTGACCATGATGGCTACTCCATTTCTTCTAAGGGATTCCTGCCCACGTAGTAGATATAATGGTCATCTGAGTTAAATTCACCCATTCCAGTCCATTTTAGTTCTCTGATTCCTAGACTGTCGACATTCAGTCTTGCCATCTCTTGTTTGACCACTTCCAATTTGCCTTGATTCATGGACCTGACATTCCAGGTTCCTATGCAATATTGCTCTTTACAGCATCGGACCTTGCTCCTATCACCAGTCACATCCACAGCTGGGTATTGTTTTTGCTTTGGCTCCATCCCTTCATTCTTTCTAGAGTTATTTCTCCACTGATCTCCATTAGCATATTGGGCACCTATCGACCTGGGAAGTTCCTCTTTCAGTATCCTATCATTTTGCCTTTTCATACTGTTCATGGGGTTCTCAAGGCAAGAATACTGAAGTGGTTTGCCATTCCCTTCTCCAGTGGACCACATTCTGTCAGATCTCTCCACCATGACCCACCCGTCTTGGGTGGCCCCACACGGCATGTGTTAGTTTCATTGAGTTAGACAAGGCTGTGGTCCGTGTGATTATATTGACTAGTTTCCTGTGATTATGGTTTTAGTGTGTCTGCCCTCCGATGCCCTCTTGCAACACTTACTGTCTTACTTGGGTTTCTCTTACCTTGGACATGGGGTATCTCTTCACGGCTGCTCCAGCAAAGCGCAGCCGCTGCTCCTTACCTTGGACCAGGGGTATCTCCTTATCACCACCCCTTCTGACCTTGAAAGTGGAGTAGCTCCTCTTGGCCCTCCTGTGCTGGTGCAGCTACCACTCCTTGTATTAACATTAATGATATCAATCCCATAACATATAATTGAACTATTCATGATGCATTAATCTTCTCTTTAGATTACTAGGGGTTTCCCTTGTGGTTCAGCTGGTAAAGAATCTGCCTGCAATGCGGGAGACCTGGGTTTAATCCCTGAGTTGGGAAGATTCTCTGGAGAAGGGGATGGCTACCCACTCCAGTATCCTGGCCTGGAGAATTTCATGGACTGTATATACTCTATGGGGTCACAAAGACTCAGACACGACTGAACAACTTTCACTTTCACTTTGGATTAGTAGAAATTGATGATTCATCTGAAAGAAAATCAAACTTTTATTACATCAGGTCTTCAAAAAAAAAATCATAGATTTTCAAGACATTTGAATACTGTCCTCTTTATCTTTACCCTTTTCATCTGAATGCCAAACTCAGAGACATGCAATTAAGGTATACATATTTTAGAATGCATTTTAAATCAAATGTCAATAATGCCAGGTGGCAAAATTTCATTTCCTCAAGTTTTTTGAGAGGAATTACAATAATTTGTAATTGTATAAAATACATCCAATTTAGCATATCTAAAACATTATCTCTTAAACTTAAAATCAGAACCTTAGAAAATTTTGTGTGAAAAGCAGCATGAAGTGTCACCAGGTTCTCATGTCCAGCATCCACATCCATCAAGAGTGGTGTTACTCCAGTTACACATAGGTGTCATGCTATTTAAATGACATTTTCTTGATGTGGAAGAAATAAATTTTTAATTTCAAGTTATTTTTTCCTGTGTGTGCAGGGTGGAATATGAAAGAGAATCTGTTATCAGTTCATATTCATGTATACTAGAATATAATATAGGTTATTTGTTTAACATGAAACTATAGTTGTATTTAAGTGAAATAAGCTATCACCAGTAGGCAGCTGCAAGAGCTCCGACATATAAGCACTTGTAAGAAAACTGGAATGAGCATCGTCAGGGATGAGGGACCTGGGTTTTACTTCCAGGTTTACCATTATTTCATTATGCAGCCTTAAGCAAGTTCATCTATTTTTTATGGACCTCAATATCCTCAAATATAAAATAAGGACTTGGGTTAAATCCATGGATTTTAAACATGGTTTTAAAATTAAGAAAGCTAGTTTAAAACAAAATCTTACCAAGAAATAAAAACAAATATGATAAAAGAAAAAAAATTTGGTTGAATAGTGGGGATGAAAGGGGACAGCCCCAAATTACCCTCAAACTTTCTTTTGATAATGCTTAACTCTCACTCCTGGGAAACCCCACACACCTTTATTATTACATATATTTATATTCCTATTTCAACTATAGCACTAAGTAAACTCTCAAATAATCTCTTTATTTATCACGTAGTTATTACATTAGATGCAAATATACTACAATAAAGATAATATCCGTTACTGCACTGAGTTAATATAAACTTAATAATATTGGTTCAGGACTCAATGTTGAGGCCAAAATAAAACCCTGGAGATGACCTATAAATATGAGAGCTGATTACCATTTTAGTTAAGGGAAATTTTGAGTTGGTCAGATATGATAGGTAAGGAATACACAGCAAATGAAACTAAAGAAGAGGCAAAGCAGACTTTGTCAAGAGAAGACCACAAGGGAGCATCATGAGAAAAAAGTAGGCTTATCCCTAACTTTTGTGGAGTCCATGAAACTAAATTCAGGCCCACATATCACATGCCTATATATTTAAGAGTTACTAAACAACAGGTTTTGGGGCTTCCCAGATGGCTCAGTGGTAATGAATCCACCTGCCAAGCAGGGGACACAGGTTCAATTCCTGGGTCTGGAAGATCCTCTGAAGAAGGAAATGGCAACCCACTCCAGTATTCTTGCCTGAGAAATCCCATGGATAAAGGAGCCTGGTGCACTCCAGTTCATGGCATCGCAAAAAGTCAGACAGGACTTAGCAAATAAACAACAAGAGCAATCAACAGTTTAAGTCAAAATTATGTAAATCATTACTTTTTTCCCTACATGTGAGAATTTTCTCAACAAATGCTAGAAACAGTAGTAATTTTTAATAACAACCACGTCGGTGGTGGTCAGAAACTATGACCTTCTGCCTAGTCTCCCTAACCCTCATTACTACAAATGTGTCTACGTCGATGAAGCCATAACTCTGATGTTAAATCCCTTGATCCCATATTACTTAGAGGGGATCTGTTTTCCTGATTAAATCCAGATGGATATGCTATTTTTTATGGAAAATATTCTAGGATAATAGAATCTCAAGAATAGGAACTAGAATAGGTTCTTTGATTACAGACAGTAATGACACTACAATGATTCAAGGTTGGAGAATTGAGAGGACTCAAAAGACTTTTCAGTGTACACTCACCTGAAGTATATGAAAAGAGAAAGCATGTGCTAGAAGGAAAAAAGTGAGCACAGGAAGCATAAGGGCTGAGAGATTTCCAGGCACAGTTTCCCAGGTTCCTGTTTCACCAGCACAGGAGCAGCTTCATTTCTGGATTCTGAACCTCTAACAGTGATGTGGATGTAAGTGAGTATTCTAAATAGCTTCAGGAGAGATAAGGCAAGAGTTTCCAGAGGGATCTTCTACACCCTATTCATTACATAGACAAAGCCCAGCTATGGATCTGGCTAAAGCTGGGGTAAGTTATCAATATGCATATCCCTGAAAACTATTTTTAAAAAGCTGATCCTCACCTGCATCAAGAGAATTTTGAGCTTTTAACAGCAAATAAAAGATCACTCATCTCACACACTAGCAAAGTAACGCTCAAAATTCTCCAAGCCAGGCTTCAACAATACATGAATCATGAACTTCCAGGTGTTCAAGTTGGATTTAGAAAAGGCAGAGGAACCATAGGTCAAATTGCCAACATCTGCTGGATCATCGCAAAAGCAAGAGAATTCCAGAAAAACATCTACTTCTGCTTTATTGACTATGCTAAAGCCTTTGACTGTGTGGATCACAATAAACTGTGGAAAATTCTGAAAGAGATAGGAATACCAGACCACCTGACCTGCCTCTTGAGAAATCTGTATGCAGGTCAGGAAGCAAGAGTTAGAACTGGACATGGAACAACAGACTGGTTCCAAATAGGGAAAGGAGTACGTCAAGACTGTATGTTGTCACCCTGATTATTTAACTTATATGCAGGCACTCTGCATATGAGAAACGCTGGGCTGGATGAAGCACAAGCTGGAATCAAAATTGTCGGGAGAAATATCAATAACCTCAGATATGCAGATGACACCAGCCTTATGGCAGAACGCAAAGAAAAACTAAAGAATCTCTTGATAAAAGTGAAAGAGGAGAGTGAAAAAGTTGGCTTAAAGCTCAACATTCAGAAACCTAAGATCATGGCATCCAGTCCCAACACTTCATGCCAAATAGATGGGGAAAAAACGAAAACAGAGACAGACTTTATTTTGGGGGCTCCAAAATCACTGCAGATTGTGACTGCAGCCATGAAATTAAAAGATGCTTGCTCTTTGGAAGAAAAGCTATGACCAACCTAGACAGCATATTAAAAAGCAGAGACATTACTTTGCCAACAAATGTCCGTCTAGTCAAAGCTATGGTTTTTTCAGTAGTCATGTATGGGTGTGAGAGTTGGGCTATAAAGAAAGCTGAGTGTCTAAGAATTGATGCTTTCAAACTGTGGTACTGGAGAAGACTCTTGAGAGTCCCTTGGACTACAAGGAGATCCAGCCAATCAATCCTAAAGGAAATCAGTCCTGAACATTCACTGGAAGGACTGATGCTGAAGCTGAAACTCCAATACTTTGGCCACCTGATGTGAAAGGTCAACTCATTGGAAAAGACGCTGAGGCTGGGAAAACTTGAAGGAGGGAGGAGAAGGGGATGACAGATGATGAGATGGGGCATCACCGACACAATGGACATGAGTTTGAGTAGTCTCCGGGAGTTGGTGATGGACAGGGAAGCCTGGCGTGCTGCAGTCCATGGGGTCACAAAGAGTTGGACATGACTGAGCAACTGAACTGAACTGAGTAAAAGATCACTAGTTAGCCTTCTTCCTCTTAATCTTGCCTAAGTATCACTACCAGACTTTCAGACTTCTCAGAGATAAGCAGAGGTATGTCCTAGTCCCACTATAACATAACTGTATCTTACAAAGACCCTATTGGCACTGGATAATAAGATACTGGTAGTCCATGACAAGCAGTAGTAACACCAAAAGAAAAACTGCTTTTCTGGAAGGACTGCAGAGATCGATGTCACTATCAGGACTTGAAAGATGTGGGCAAGGTTATACCTATCACATACCCATTCCACTCACCTATTTGGGCTATGCAGAAGCCAGATGCATCTTAGAGATTTATAGTTGATTATAATAAATTAATCCAAAGACAGCTGCTGCTCCAGGAAATCAACACAACCTCTATTACTTGATGTGTAACTACAGATCTGATTTTTTTTTCTCTCTCTCCCTCTATTCCTTTAACAAAGGAATAGTGTATTGCTACTCCTTATTTTAGGAATATATTAACTTTCCAGCTTACTGCTTTAATCTAGGCTATAAAGAATTTGGTTATTTGGCCATTCCATAGATCATGACAGCAGTTCAACTCACTGAATGCTGATTGACCTGGTGAGCAGAAAGTAGATTCTTTACCATCAGAGCCACCAGGAAGCCCCAACAAATACTCTAGATCAGTATTACTCTAAGTGCAGTCTCCAATGGAGACTAGAAAATTTTATGTGCTAATTTTCAATGAGTTAAGTAGAGAAATTTAGACTAAGAATTTATGTTTTATAGCAGTTTGACAGCATGATTTTATGTTTGTGCTGTGCTTAGCCACTCAGTCGTGTCCAAGTCTTTGCAACCCCATGGACTGTAACTCTCCAGGCTCCTCTGTCCACGGGGATTCTCGAGACAAGAATACTGCAGTAAGTTGCCATGCCCTCCTCCAGGGGATCTTCCCGACCCAGGGATTGAACCCAGGTCTCCCACATTGCAGGCAGATTATTTACCATCTGAGCCACCAAGGAAGACCATAATTTTATGCTTATTGAACCCAATATTTAAAAGTAAAGTTTTATTTTCTATCTTTATCATCTTATTTTTAGTTATTCATTTTTACTAATTTTTACAAAAGTAGCAGTCTGAAATGGATTGCAAATTTAAGAAGAGAAAACCATACTACAGATAGTTAGGGAAGTATTGCCCAAAAACTGCAATCAAACTATGAGGAACCTGTCTTCATACAACTCGTGAACTAAGAACATTTTTTTCCATTTTAAAATAATAGTGAAAAACCAAACAAAAAGGAAGAACATGTGACAGAGAATGCTACATGGTCTGCAAAGCCTAAAATAATTACTATTTAGCTCTTTACAGAACATTTTTCTAACCCCTACCACAGATACCTTGGTTAGACACACATATGACAAAGCATAGGAAATAAACCCCTCAATAATTTAGGATTCTGTAACTTCAGTAAGGTTTTTGGAGTTTCAGTGCATGTCAATATATCAGCTCTGAGGTGAAGGACAAGTTGGTACATCTGGCATCCACTACCACCAAGGCCTATTGGGCACCTGAGTTTTAAAGGCAACGTATGGCAGATCTGGTCATGAACGTGGCTTGGCACATTCACCAAATAATTAGTAAGATTTCTAGTTCTTAGTTGAGCCCACAGAGCAGGCTCTGCCATGGTGCCACACTTCTGTGTAAGCCTTTCTGCCACTCGTGCCATATGATGCAGCAGCCTCAGTGGAACATGAAGTACCTGTGATAGGAATGGTGTATGGGACCTTTGGCAGGACCTTATTGATGAATTACTCTGCAGACCTGGGATACTAGAGTAAATTGTGCTCTTTCCTACAGAAAACCACTCTCCTGAAGAGCTGATGGTGGCCACAGAGTTACTATGTAAACTGAACTACTCATTACAAGCTGAATGCTATATGAACCACCAACTCATAAAGATTGACGTGACAGCAATGCATCATCAAGTAGAAGTGGTATGTGCAAGACTGGGCTCCAAAAGAAAGGCTTATATGAGCTTCCACGAGCTAGTGATTTAGACTCCTGTGGTGCCTGTTCAGGTTGCATTGCCTCTTCTCCTTTACCTCATCTCATGGCCTCATGCGAGAGGGAGGGGCATATGTATACTTATGGCTGATTGATGTTGTTGTATGGAAGAAGCCAGCACAACATTGTAAAGCAATTATCCTCCAATTAAAATACATTTTAAAATAAAATAAAAATAATTTTAAAAAAGACTCCCCTATGACCACTTCATTGAGAACGGAAACTAGTTGGGCATGACTTACAATTGGTTCCAGAAGATAATCTAAAACTATTCAAAAGTAGGTGGAAGTAGTAGTACTGAAGGAAAGCTATTTAAGGGACAGCCTCCTTGAGGTAGGCTTTTGAGCAGTTACAATCTTAAGTTAGGTATGCCTCAAAGATAAGATTACCTGGAAAATAAAAGTATAAGTCTACACGTATCTATATGTAGTCACTTACAATTTAGCTGAATGACCAGAGATTTGAAAATAATGAGATTCAAAAACTGGAAAAGCTGCTTGGGAGAAGGGTTATGTGGATGAATCTTTCAAAATGGGCATAAAATGTGGAGGATATCCATGTGACATGCAACAATACAAGAGAAAACACAGTAGAGGAGACACAACAATTAGATGGGCAAAGTGTCCCATTCTATGAAAATCAGCCAATGCTGGAGATTAAACATATGAGTTTTCATTCCCCATAGCTGATATAGCTATATCCACTGCTGAATGAGCACTTTATCAGCAACATGGATACCAATTCTGAATCTCCACAAGGCAAAAAACTATGATATACTTGCTGAGGACAAAGGGGTTATGGATAGTGAAAGTGGGAAATTATGAATACTAACCACAGCCAGTTGTACTCTTGCCTGGAAACCCCCATGGATGGAGGAGCCTGGTAGGCTGCAGTCCATGGGGTCTCTAAGAGTCAGACACGACTGAGTGACTTCACTTTCGCTTTCATTTTCATGCATTGGAGAAGGAAATGGCAACCCACTCCAGTGTTCTTGCCTGGAGAATCCCGGGGACGGGGGAGCCTGGTGGGCTGCCGTCTATGGGGTTGCACAGAGTCGGACACGACTGAAGTGACTTAGCAGCAGCAGCAACCACAGCCATTTGACAAGTTGCAGGAAAAAAATGGCTAGTAACTGTCCATATTTTCTTTATTCTTTGATATATATATATATATATATATATATACACACACACACACACATACACACACATATGTATTTGTATAAATAAGTTTAAGTTTAGTTTAAGTTTATAAATAAGTATAAGTTTCTCATATATTCTCAATTATGAAATTAAAAATATGCTCATGGTGGTCAACTCTGTATTTTAATATCCAAGTCATGGATTATCAGAAATGGATAGAGTGGCAAATGAGCCTTCCTGCCTTATCTTTGGGGAAAATAAATGTGTCTGTACATGAATTAATGTAAGTTGCCTCACAGTAGTTGAAAGCAAGGCGTTATATTTGTCTTTATTCAGAACTTAAAATTTTAAGAAGAAATGTTGCACCTGGATGTTGCGTTGATGAAAGGGTGATTGTATTGAACTACCATTTGTCAGCTCAGCACTGCCCCTATTCCTCTCCTATGCAATGCAGAGTAGTAGCCAGGAACAATATATTTTAGAAGTCTCAGCTTTGTATGGTTCTGAATGAGAGATAGATGGTGAAAGAAACTCATGTGATATTTTGTAGGCAGAATGGAAAAGAAGTCATTATTCTTGTGGGTTTATGGTACCAAGATTCATGGGTACAAGGAGAATATCCACCGACTTCCCAGGCATACCAGGTGCATCCGCATTGTTGCTGTCTGCTGGTTGTTAGACGCTTTCTTAGAGCTACTGAGATTGCAGCAATTCCCAATCAGTCCTTTAAGAATAGTATGTCTTAGAGCCTCCAGCTCGTTCTTAATGACTATTTTCCTGACCTTCAAGCTCCAGACTTCCAACATCCACTGTCTCAGCTCTTCCCACAATCATGGCAACCTTAATTCCTTTCACTGATGTTTTTTCTCATAATACCTAGAATGGTTCTGTTTCCTGATTAAACCCAGACTGACACAAATTACTTGTCTTTTCTTTTATCTATGTAAGTTTGCCCTCAAATTCTCTCTGATTTCTAAAGCACAGACCATCTGTGACACCAGCAGTATCATGTCTCACAAATCTTTATAGCACTTGGAGTTGACAACCGTCTATTTTGAAAATATAGGACAAGATATGGAGAAGTAGTTTTCTGAGGCCTAAATGGTACTGGTCACGAGAATGGATGCTCATTGTTTCAGTATGAACTGTGCCAGTATGAGTCCTACATCCCAGGTGACAGAAATAACCACACTTTTTTAGATAAATGTACTCTGTGTGTGTTTCCATGATACACAAGGCCCTCTAAAATGCAGGGCCTTATCCCAACCTGAAAGCAGTTCTAAGAGCAAGGAAAACTAAGAAGTAAACTTGTGTAGATGCTATATATTCTGGTCTACATGTTACCATCACTTTAAAAACTATCACAGTCAGAAACCAGGATGCACTGTTTATGTATTTATGTAAAGCCACTGAAATACAGGGAGTGATTTATTCATGTTGTTCCATATATAGAAGCAACCTACACAAAATTAGTCACAAGAGCACTAAGTCACACTCTCTGTCACTGACATCAAAGGCCAAAGGAACATGCTCAGTGTGACTCATTGATGGTAAAAAGGCCTACAGATTGTATTAAGCTTTTTGGAATTATGTATTAGAAATGCTTATGATAAATATGCTCAAAATAGTCAACTGAGAAACCAACCAAGTGACATATATGCTGCAGTGCATTTGTTGGACACTCCCCACTGAATCAGAGTTATCTAAGCCCACACAGAAGACATCAATTGCCATCCCAGCCGTAAAGATTTCAGATTCATTTTAATCCTAAGATTAAACAGATAGAAAAGATGCTGAGAGATCTTCAAGTTCATCAAGATTAGACTTAAATTGCTCCAAGGAGAACAAAATTCAATCTCTTTAGACTCTCTAGGGAAGGGATATTCAACTTCCCCTGCTACCATTCTATTTGGATGTGACTTTAACTTAAATCAATTCCATTGCTATTTCCTGTCCTTTGTTCCCAAGTACACAAGGACAGTTTGTATTCTCTTTGTCAATGAATGGTTTGAGACCAATTTATTTATATGTACATAAAATACATATGCGATCCTGAAGCCTACATTGATTTCTTCAACAATCAATTTATGAGTACCTCCTAAGTTATTATGATTGCTGTGCTAGATATTAAGAAACAAAAGCAAAGAAAAGGAGCTCATAATCTAGACTGTGAACCAAAACACTGCCTTTAACCTTTGGAGCTCTTTATGGTTTATAAACTCTTTTTATTCTCTTGGTAATATTTGAACTCATAAAACCTTCTAATATCTTTCAGGAGTACTCTATCAGTAATATGACATGAGACATAATGAAGAGGTGAGGGTTCTTGAATGTTAGCCCATACCTTTCAATTCTTTATTCAAGGCTCTTTTTATTATGCCTGTTTTATGAAATTTTTATGAAAACTTTTCTTCAAATGAAAGCTGAAACAATAGCCCAGCATATTTGAAATCCCAGTCTGGGCCCAACTGCTGCATTTAGTCAAACCAGATATCAATCTTGCCACCCAATATATTCATCCTGTACACTGATTATTAAAAAAAAAAAAAAAGCACACTCATCCAAAGTTTAGTGAATATTATAGGTTTTCTGAACATTTCATGGGAAAATGAAAGAGAGGGTGCAGATTATTTACTATGACTTAGTAAAGAACGGCATTTGACAATTTCCCCAAGTTTTTTGATATCCACTTGGCCAATCAGTGGTCCTTTCTTTCGTCTGTTGGCCACTCCCTCTGGCTTTCCTCTAGCTTCCTCTGCCTTGAAACAGCACATGCATACAGCCAGCTCTAAAATTCACACTACCCACAGGTGACCCTCACTCCTCTATGCAGTGGTCCAGAAAGGTATAGTCAATTTCCCATTTTGACCCAAGTACTTTCTTTAGAGGTTATCTGATTGTGAATAACAAAACATAGCTTCAAAATTTCTTTAACAACAATACGAGTTATGACCACTTTACTTCCATAAGGGACTAAATCAGATAGTGGGAAACCAAGTCACAGGTTACTTTGCAATGTTTCTAAGACCCAATTCTGTGGCTGCCTCATTACTATCACCCTCTGTAGAATAGTTTTATCTTTTCCCAGTAGAATAAAATTTCCCCATGGAAGGCAGAAAGCACTTTACTTTAAACATCCACCAGAGATTGACAGCAATTTCCATATCCAGTGAGAGAAACTCTGATTGACTCAGCATATGCCAGTCAGGTTATATGTCCAGTAAACCATGGCCAAAGTCATATAACCCATTCTCTATCCAGAAGAGGGTGATACAGATCCACTATCAAGAAGGGCATTGGAGAATTCCCTGGTGGTCCAGTGGTTAGCACTCCCTGCTTCCACTGACAGGGGTGTGGGTTCAATCCTGGTCAAGGAACTAAGATCACACAAGCCTCAGGGCAGGGCCAAAAAAAAAAAAAGCCCGGGATGCAAATGGTACCATTAAACATATACTTAGGTCATAATTCAAAGCCTGTAATTCTGAATTTAAGATCAATATTTATATAGTCAGTCAATCAGTGCTTCAATAAACAAATACAAATTTCCTTTCTACAGAAAACTTCTCTATAGAGAAGAAACAAAACCCAACTATGTAGCCTGGCCAATGACAACTTGTCTACTGGAGAGTAAAGCATATATACAAATTAAGATTGACCACAGTGCTTCTCTAATATTGCTGCTACTGCTGCTAAGTCGCTTTAGCCGTGTCCGACTCTGTGCGACCCCATAGACGGCAGCCCACCAGGCTTTCCCGTCCATGGGATTCTCCAGGCAAGAACACTGGAGTGGGTTGTCATTTCCTTCTCCAATGCATGAAAGTGAAAAGTGAAAGTGAAATCGCTGTCGTGTCCAACTCTTTGCAACCCCATGGACTGCAGCCTACCAGGCTCCTCCGTCCATGGGATTTTCCAGGCAAAAGTACTGGAGTGCGGTGCCATTGCCTTCTCCGCTTCTATAATAAGGATCTGTTATTTTATTTCTGTGAACCCTATAAAGTTCTTTATGATGTTGTTTAAATATTGTTTGTATTTTGTTGAGTCTAAAAATATATCCTATTCTAGATTATCTAGATAAATCCTTTCTTAAGTCTGATTGGTATTAATGTGGAAGGTGTGAAATGACCACCTAATTATTTAATAAAGTGTTTCTTACATTGAAATCCACAGATATATTGGGGGAACTTTGAGGTTATTCAAGTTTAAAAAGCATTGATACAAGATGAAAGTTGATAAGGCATTGTCATTTATCAAATCCCTCATATAAACCATATATTTTTAGAAAGATTTTATAAAATTTCACACTTAACCTTAAAATAATCACTTGAAGTTGACATTATCATCTTCACTTGTAGATAGTGAAACTGAAGTCTATAAAAGCTAAGCCAGTGAGAATTTGCTATATGACACAGGGAGCTCAAACCCAGTGCTCTGTGACAACCTAGAGGGGTGGGATGGGTCGGGGGTGGGTGTTTCAAGAGGGAGGGGACATATGTATACCTATGACTGATTCATGTTGATGTATGACAGAAACCAAAAAATACTGTACAGTAAGTATCCTCCAGTTAAAAATAAATTTTAAAAGTGCTCAGCAGTTTGCCCAAAGGTCACAGAGATGGTAAAGTTGAAGCCATAATGCTAACCTGAGTAGGTCTCATTTGTATCCTTCTACAACATGCTGACTTAGGAGAGGGAACAATTACGTGCTCCATACTTTTATTTATGATATCTAGGTAGTTAGGAGGTAATTCTGACAGAATCAGAAAAGCTGAAAAGCATGAGGTACATGTAGAAAACAAAATATACTTGAATCCAATAATGTAGCAAGGATGGAAGAAGCACTGCCAGATTTAGCAAACAAAAGTACTCAGTTAAATTTACATTTCATATGAATAATGAATCATTTTTATGGTATGACTATTTTCCATGCAGTATTTTGGATATATTTATACTAATAAATTCTTTATCTGAAATTCAGATTAACTGGGCATATTGTTATCCAGCAATCCTTCATGAAAAGAAGTAGTCGAGGGTAAGCAGAAGAGGTAGGGAGTGGTAGAGATAAATGGAGCCAAAGGTTGTCAACTAACTAAGATTAGATTTCATTCTCCAGGCATAGGGGAATCATTTGGGGTTTCTGAGAAAAACAGTGATATGATTGGATTTGTGCTTCAGGAAGATTAATCTGGCTGAGACAGGTAAAACAAATTAGAGACATGAAGAGTTGGTGGTAGCAATTCAGAAGAGAGGTATAGGGGCTGAATTATGCTAGTTGCAGTGGGATCGAGGTGCCAGGGAGGATTTGAGTGACAGAATGGAGGGAGCATGATCAAATTGGGTAATCTCAAATAGGCTAGTGAAATTTGCCTATATGGATTTGTAGAACTAACACCTTCAGGGAAAAAAAAAAATATATGTACCACTGTCAATATTCCTATTTTAAAACAAATACTTGAAATGCCTTTTGGATTGTTTCCCTCCACATTTGGATGACATTTTCTTCAGAAGCTATATTATTAATAGCTGAGACTCAATCTGGAGTTCCTCTGTAGAGTTCATGGAGTAGTTTTTCATCATGACAGTGAACCCAGAGCACACACTCAAGAGGTCTATGATGGATTAAGGACAGCTTCGAGCTGCCAGTGGGGATGAAAAACAGAAGAAGACTGAAGACTGCAGCACACCAGAGAGAAGTGTTACCTTTTGGTTGTTTTTTCATCAAGCATGAGGTTTATCATTTGCTCCAGGACTCAATGTTTTCCACATGGGCACAGTACTTTCTAGTCACGGTGGAGGTACTCTCCAGAGGTCACCTAAGTTATCCATCAGGCCCGGTTGCCAGTTGTCACATGAGTATCATCCGGATACCCGCGCACTCTGAAAAAGAGAACAGAATATGTTGGCAACAGTAGAATTTTTAAATCAATTTTAAATATTTACTCAGCTAATGTTTATTGTATACGTACTATGCTCTACAACAAGCTTAACAATTTAAAGCCCTTATGCCAAATCTGTGTTGTAGACTGTTTTTATAAATAAAGTTTTACTGGAACACAGTCACAAATATTTAGCTGCTTTCAAACCCCAATGGCAAAAACAGATGCCATGTCCTGCAGGATTAGCAAACTTTCCTAGAGACAAACAATAAATACCTGAGATTTTGTGGAGTCATTTGGTCTCTGTCACAACTACTCTATTGTGCATTGTCAAACCAAAGTGGCCATAGACAATATGGAAGTGAATGGCCATGGCTGTATCCTTATACGATTTTATTTGCAAAAACAGGAGGTCAACCTGCAGCCATAATTAGTCACTCCTTGGTCTAGACCATAGAATTATCTCCGAGAAAAAGCAATAATAAAATCTCCAAGAACTGGCTTTGTATTTTCAAATAACACTGGCTCAGTATTTTTATTTCTCTCCATTACTCTAGAAACAGAGGTTTGATAAAACATATTTTATTTCTGTTTTTCCATATCATGACTTATCTATATTGGATAATACAATTTCAACAGATCACAATTAAATCTCAAGTGCATGTTATTCTATTTTTTTCTCATTCAAATATTTATTTTATTATTATGTCTGTTGCAATAGAGAAAAGAAAACATCTTCATGCACCTCTCAAATTCATTTGACAACACACATTTTATGGTGTTTTGTTTTTATTTCAACATATTCTTGAGTAAATTGAATTTTTTTAAAACTAAGTTTGGATGTAGATTCTTCCATATGAGGGACAATTGCTGGTAACTAGAGAGGAAAATATAATACCATTTAAAATGTACACTCTGAATTTATCAATTGCTACATTGGGGTGATATCTGTTATACATGGAATAATAATTTATTTGTAAAAACCCAACCAGATACAGAAACTACTACAGTAATTTAATCAGGGGAACTTTAAAGAATTGTTAACTAGCACAAAGAAGATAAACATTTTACTAGTAAAAGGTAAAAGAACACCAAAGAATACAGAAAACAAACATGAGATGCAGCCACTACCCATAGGGCTGAAGAATAGTGCCCAAGGAAGTAATAAACCCAGAAATGACCTTCACCAGGGTGAGATTCAGATATCACTGGAAGGCGGGGCTATGGCCCAAAAGATGGTCAGGTTTGCCGAGTTCCTGCAAGCTGAGGCTGGCAAACAAAAAAATAACCATTCAAATAACCACTTGCTGGGGTGCCAGTTTGGAGAAGGCAATGGCACCCCACTCCAGTACTCTTGCCTGGAAAATCACATGGGCGGAGGAGCCTGGTAGGCTGCAGTCCATGGGGTCGTGAAGAGCCAGACACGACTGAGCGACTTGACTTTCACTTTTCACTTTCATGCATTGGAGAAGGAAATGGCAACCCACTCCAGTGTTCTTGCCTGGAGAATCCTAGGGACAGGGGAGCCTGGTGGGCTGCCGTCTATGGGATTGCACAGAGTCGGACACGACTGAAGCAACTTAGCAGCAACAGCAGGGGTGCCAGTTAGACTTTTATGGAAGCCACCCATGAGGGCACCCACAGGACCTCCTAGAGAGCTGCCCACTGGGGCTTACTTGGGAACTGCCTACTAGGTTCCTGAGAAAACTATGTAGAAAGCCATTGATTGCCCAAGATAAATAGCATGGAAACTGGAAGACATGTTCCTAGATACCATCCAGGGCCCTCTACTAAAGAGACCTAGCATTTGTGACTGACACAAATAATAATTTCATTTTGCAAATATAGCCTGCAAAGCATCATTGCATCAATGTACTATGTTCTAGTAAGAATCTATTTACATGTCTTGTATTTAAAGTCACCCATGTGCAAGGCAACTTTAATAAGCCTGAACGTACACTTGCATCTGGATGTAGTGTAGATGTCTATTGTAAACTGCATGTTTGTGTCCGCTCAAATTTATATTTTGAAATCCTAACCTTCATACTGCAGTGTGATTGGAAAGCAAGTCACTATTCCCAGAGTTTAGCCACACTGCAGGGCATGCAGTGTATTAATTTCCTGGGGTCAGACCTGTGTCTACTGCAGCGGAAGCATGGAGTCTTTACCACTGAACCCTCAGGGAAGTCCAGGCCAATGATGTCTAAATTTTCAACTTTGCTAATGCATTTTCCTCTGATTTATTGCCCCCAACCCTTCAAAATAAAACATTTGATGAAATCCTGCCAAGTCTTTAAGGTTGTTTAAAGGCACTGCCTTCATTGTCTTCCCTATATTTCCCATCTAAAACAGTTATCTCTATTTTGTGCTTAGTCACTCAGTAGTGTCTGACTCTTTGCGACCCCATGGACTGTTGCCTGCCAGGTTCCTCTATCCATGGGGATTCTCCAGGCAATAATACTGGAGTGGGTTGCCATGCCCTTCTCAAGGGCATTTTTCCCAACCCACGGATCAAACCCAGGTCTCCCACATTGCAGGATTCTTTACTGACTGAGCCAGAAAGGAAGCCCAATCTCTATTTTGGGGCCCCTAATATTATGTGTCAGTTTCTAAGTATTGAGCATATAGGTAAATAAGATAAAACTTGCCATACAGAGAGTCTTTGGTAGTAGATGAGATAGACAATGATGAAAGAGATGTTAGAAAAACCAGAAGAATAGGACCCCAAAAACCAGTGAGGAAATGTTTCCAAATAAAATGAATGATCATCAATGCCAAATGCTACTGAGAAATACAATAAGATAAAAACTGAAAACAGACCATTAGTCTGGCAAAACAGGAATATCCTTTCTAAGAGTTACTTTGTCAGAAAGGTGAAAACAAAAGCCTAATTGGAGAATTGGCATGGATCAAAGAGAGAATGACAGATGAGGAAGAGATAATGAGTAGAGGCAAAATTTTATTTGGCTGTAAAAGGGAGAAGACAAATGGGAGTGTTTGCTTAATAAATATGGGTCCTTTACTATACTTTAAAGTGATATACTTTACAGCATGATTTTATATTTATGGGAGTGATCAATAAGAGAAATAAAATATTAAGATTCAAAAGAGAAGCCCTTGAATAGGCAAGAGAGAATGATATCTAATATACAAATACAGAAACTGTAGGTTAGAATAGGGCTAGTTTGATCAGGAAACAAGAGGGAAAAGACTACAGAGATGCAGGTATAGTAAGAGATTTGGGAAGGGATAATGAGGTCTATTTGGAGAGATTCTAGTTTTTCAGTGAAGTAAAGAATAAGGGTTAGAGGAGTATTAAGAGTTTGGAGGAGAGGGAGGTGTGAGTCTTCATAGAAAATAAGGTGAATTTTCTAGGCTTACCATGAGGCATCAATGATGTGTTTGAGAATTTATGAATAATATGCATTAGGCAACATGATTGTGTCTTTTTCTCCAGACACACTTTGATGCGTGGGTGCAGAGGGTAAGTATTAATATCTAGAGAGTTAGGTTTAATGAAGGAAGAGGTATTGTCAAATAATTATGACAGGACAACTGAAGGGAAAAGAGTTGAGGCTGTAGTTGGGAAAAGTTGTGGTAATGGAACACAGATTCTAAGCTGGGTGATCAGGGAAGGGAGCACAAGAGAATAGTAAAGAGTATGTAAAAGATACTGAGTAATAGAAGGCCCACTGAGGTCAAAAACCTGTTGAAAATGAGGCAGTGGAATGGTAGAATTACTCCTGATGACAAGATCTAAAATATGATTGTAGAAGTGGTTAGCTGGTGTGATGTAGAGTAGAGAAAAAGATGCTTGGGAGTGGGATTCAAAGAAATGTAGTCCTATTTAATGGTACTCATACTTTGCTCAGTACTGTATACAGAGTTCTACATTTGTATTCCCCAAATTTTAAGTTTATAGCCCCTTTAACATCTTAGCAATTTTTCTCAAATCACTCAGAGGCAAAAAACAAAGACCTAATAGTTCTGTTTATTAAGTAGTTGGGTCAGAATAACATAAGCATTTAAATCTTATCAGTTGTTTCAAAAATGCACATAAACTGAAATAAAAAACAATATTGGGTTAATTAAATAGATGGATAAATTACCATACTTCAAAAAGCATAGCCCCAGGAATTAAAGTTTGAGTAAATTCCGGGAGTTGGTGACGGACAGGGAGGCCTGGTGTGCTGCAGTCCATGGGGTCACAAAGAGTTGGAACAACTGAGTGAACTGAACTGAACTGAGAATTCCTTGGCAGTCCAGTGGTTAGGATGCCACACTTTCACTCCCAAGAGCCCAAGCTTAATCCCTGGTCAGAGAACTAAGATTCCTGCAATCTTTAATCTGCTCAGCGTGACCAAAAAGAAAAAGGAAAGAAAGGGTAGCCCTCACCTCATAGAGAAAATTGGTCTCTTGATTGGCTTGGAAATGGGATGATACACTGCTGGTATTCTCTATAGGCTGTGGCACACATTACTAGGAACCCAGGTTCTAGAAGGACTTATGCTGAAGCTGAAACTCCAATACTTAGGCCACGTGATGCAAAGAACTTACTCATTGGAAAAGACCCTGATGCTGGGAAAGATTGACATCAGGAAGAGAAGGGGACGACAGAGGATGAGATGGTTGGATGGCATCGTTGACTCGATGGACATGAATTTGAGTAAGCTCCGGGAGTTGGTGATGGACAGGGAAGCCTGGCATGCTGCAGTCCATGGGGTCTCAAAGAGTTGGACACAACTGAGCAACTGAACTGACTGACTGACTGCGGCTCTGGTTGAGGGATCATATCTGATCCATATGTCCACATATGGCATAGAAGGCTAGAAATTATGTTTGTTAGTTTTATGCTTGGGATATGTAGAGGAGAACAGGATTCAAAAAGAAAAACAATATGAATATATTCATGCAGGAAGAAGGAAGATTTTTACTTTTCTGTTATTTTTCATTAGCAATAATAATAACAATAATGATGACAATGATAACATTGTGATCCTAATCTTTTTGAATAATTGTAGTCTTCTCCCTCTCTAACACTGCCATGTCCAATTGTTGCCAAGACCCAGATCCATTTAGTCTATTATGTTTTCCTCCTAATTGAGGTCTGAACTCTAAGTCTCTTTTGACATTTAAGGACTCCTTGGCTTTTAACTTAAAGACTCCCATAAAACTGGCTAATTTTCTTTTCTAGGATTACCTCTGTATGTTCTTGCATAAGTAACTTTATAGCTGTGTTTTTTTCTTCTGGAATGTTCCCATCCCCATCTCCAACTGTCAAAATTTTCTCATCACTTAGGAACCAATCTCTAATTGTCTTTCACATGAAGGGTTTCTGTTGCTCCACTAAGTAAATATACTCTTCCCTTACTCTGATCGCCTCCAACTACATTTCTATTTTGCTTCTGTCAATTAATATTCTCCATGGGTATTATATTCCTTTGTTTACTATTTTGAGAAGGCAATGGCTGATAAGCAACTTACAGACTAGGGCTATATGTTAGGGAGTTAGCGTGGTACACAGGGTGCTATAGTAAATCTGATGGTTGGGTATGAGCCCCAGCTGCTATACTTGCCAGAGGTTCTTTTCAGGCCTTAATTTCTGATTCAGTGAAATACATTACATTACCTAATATTAACAGCTTTGCACACAAATTCACTAACACACTGTTCTAGTTCACAACATGTGCCAAATAAATATAGGCTTTTTTCTTTACATCTTTAGAGTCCTCTTGCCTCCAACACAAAAAAAGTTCAATATTTGTAATTCGTTTGCTTAGAAACATAGCTCATGATAAAGGGAATTCAGTATCATATAGGGAATTCAGTATCATTAATTGAACAATCCTATTTCAATCTGTAGTGTAGCAAAATCTTAAAATGACTAATTTCCAAATCTTAGTCTTTTCAATATGAGAAACAAATATGAATTAATCTAGTGTTCCCAACTTTGTATGTGTGTGTGTGTGTGTGTGTGCGTGTGTGTGTGTGTGGAGAGACAGAAAGAGAGAGAGAGAGACTATGTAAATGAAAGACACATGGAGACGGAACTTAATCCTAAATTACAAACTTGAACCATCATTTGGATTTTGTATTTATTTTCTCAGTCCATTCACTACTTTTTTTTATCGCTTCAGTTCAGTTCAAGTTTACATGGAAATATGTTGCTTCTTTTTTTTTTTTTTTAACTCTATTCTAAACTTTCTACCTTTCTTTTTTTTGTATTTGTCCCCCTCATTTTGCATTGTCTCCAAATCTAAAGCAATTACTGTACTGTAAGTCACTTCAGGTCTGTCCAACTCTGTGCGACCCCATAGATGGCAGCCCACCAGGCTCCCCCACCCCTGGGATTCTCCAGGCAAGAACACTGGAGTGGGTTGCCATTTCCTTCTCCAATGCATGAAAGTGAAAAGTGAAAGTGAAGTCGCTCAGTCGTGTCCAACTCTTAGCAACCCCATGGACTGCAGCCTACAAGGCTCCTCCGCCCATGTGATTTTCCAGGCAAGAGTACTGGAGTGGGGTACCATTGCCTTCTCCGAAAGCAATTACTACTGTCTACTAATAAATAATTTGGGGAAAGTGAACATTTCACATTGATATATCTCTTTTTAAATGCAGGTTTTCAGGTGTCAGATTTTCTTTATATGGGATAAATCTGTAATCTCATCCCTACCTCAGTATCAGTTCAGTTCAGTAGCTCAGTCATGTCCGACTCTTTGCAAACCCATGAACCACAGCACGCCAGGCCTCCCTGTCCATCACCAACTCCTGGGGTCTACCCAAACCCATGTCCATTGAGTCAGTGATGCCATCCAACCATCTCATCCTCTGTCGTCCCCTTCTCCTCCTGCCCTCAATCTTTCCCAGCATCAGGGTCTTTTCAAATGAGTCAGCTGTGATTTTGGAGCCCAGAAAAATAAAGTTAGCCACTGTTTCCCCATCTAATTTCCATGAAGTGATGGGACTGGATGTCATGATAATAGTTTTCTGAATGTTGAGCTTTAAGCCAACTTTTCACTCACTTCATTCACTTTCATCAAGAGGCCTTTTAGTTCTTCTTCACTTTCTGCAATAAGGGTGCTGTAATCTGCATATCTGAGGTTATTGATATTTCTCTCAGCAATCTTGATTCCAGCTTGTGCTTCCTCCAGCCCAGAATTTCTCATGATGTACTCTGCATATAAGCTGAATAAGCAGGGTGACAATATACAGCCTTGACATACTCCTTTTCCTATTTGGAACCAGTCTGTTGTTCCATGTCCAGTTCTAACTGTTGCTTCCTGACCTGAATACAAATTTCTCAAGAGGCAGATCGGGTGGTCTGGTATTCCCATCTCTTTCAGAATTTTCCACAGTTTATTGTGATCCACACAGTCAAAGGCTTTGATATAGTCAATAAAGCAGAAATAGATATTCTTCTGGAACTCCCTTGCTTTTTCAGTGATTGAGTGGATGCTGGCAATTTGATCTCTGCTTCCACTGCCTTTCTAAAACCAGCTTGAAAATCTGGAAGTTCACAGTTCATGTATTGGTGAAGCCTGGCTTGGAGAATTTTGAGCATTACTTTACTAGCATGTGAGATGAGTGCAATTGTGTGGTAGTTTGAGCATTCTTTAGCATTTCCTTTCTTTGGGATTGGAATGAAAACTGACCTTTTCCAGTCCTGTGGCCACTCCTGAGTTTTCCAAATTTGCTGGCATATTGATTGCAGCACTTTCACACCATCATCTTTCAGGATTTGAAATAGTTCAACTGGAATTCCATCACCTCCACTAGCTTTGTTCATAGTGATGCTTCCTAAGGCCCATTTGACTTCACATTCCAGGATTCCTACCTACTTGGTATTTATTTCCATAATGACAAAATATATATTGTCTTTTGAGAAAATAAAAACCACACTTATTGAGTACTTGGATGCAATCTCAAAAATGACAGAATGATCTCTGTTCATTTCGAAGACAATCCATTCAATATCACAGTAATCCAAGCCTATGCCCTGACCAGTAACGCTGAAGAATGGTTGAATGTTCTTCAGCAATGGAAGAATGTTGAATGGTTCTATGAAGACCTAGAAGACCTTCTAGAACTAACACCCAAAAAAGATGTCCTTTTCATTATAGAAGGCTGGAATGCAAAAGTAGGAAGTCAAGAAACACCTGGAGTAACAGGCAAATTTGGCCTTGGAGTACAGAATGAACCAGGGCAAAGGCTAACAGAGTTTTGCCAAGAAAACACACTGGTCATAGCAAACACCCTCTTCCAACAACATAAGAGAAGACTCTACACATGGACACCACCATATGGTCAACACCAAAATCAGATTGATTATATTCTTTGCACCCAAAGATGGAGAAGCTCTATACAGTCAGCAAAAACAAGACTGGGAGCGGACTTTGGCTCAGATCATATATTCCTTATTGTCAAATTTGGACTTAAATTGAAGAAAGTAGGGAAAATCACTAGACCATTCAGGTATGACCTAAATCAAATCCCTTATAATTATACAGTGGAAGTGAGAAATAGATCTCACTACATCTGATAGACTAGATCTAAGCAACTAGATCTGATAGAATTGCTGATGAACTATGGACAGAGGTTAGTGACATCATACAGGAGACAGGGATCAAAACCATCCCCAAGAAAAAGAAATGCACAGAAGCAAAATGGCTCCCTGAGGCAGCCTTACAAATAGCTATGAAAAGAAGGGAAGTGAAAAGCAAAGGAGAAAAGGAAAAATATACCCATTTGAATGCAGAGTTCCAAAGAATAACAAAGAGAGATAAGAAAGCCTTCCTCAGTGATCAGTCCAAAAAAACAGAGGAAAACAATAAAATGGGAAAGACTAGATATCTCTCCAAGAAAATTAGAGATACCAAGGGAACATTTCATGCAAAGATGGGCTCGATAAAGGACAGAAATGGTATGGAGCTAACAGAAGCAGAAGATATTAAGAAGAGGTGGCAAGAGTACATAGAAGAACTGTACAAAAAAGATCTTCACGACCCAGATAATCACGATGATGTGATCACTCACCTATCCTGGAATGTGAAGTCAAGTGGGCCTTAGGAAGCATCACTATGAACAAAGCTAGTGGAAGTGATGGAATTCCAGTTGAACTATTTCAAATCCTGAAAGATAATGCTTTGAAAGTGCTGCAATCAATATGCCAACAAATTTGGAAAACTCAGGAGTGGCCACAGGACTGGAAAAGGTCAGTTTTAGAAAGGAAATGCCAAAGAATGCTCAAACTACCACACAATTGCACTCATCTCACATGCTAGTAAAGTAATGCTCAAAATTCTCCAAGCCAGGATTCACCAATACATGAACTGTGTACTTCCAGATGTTCAATCTGGCTTTAGAAAAGGCAGAGGAAGCAGAGATCAAATTGCCAGCATCCGCTGGACCATTGAAAAAGCAAGAGAGTTTCAGGAAAACATCTATTTCTGTTTTATTGACTATGCCAAAGCCTTTGACTGTGTGGATCACAATAAACTGTGGAAAATTCTGAAAGAGATGGGAATACCAGACCACCTGACCTGCATCTTGAGAAATCTGTATGCAGGTCAGGAAGCAACAGTTAGAACTGGACATGGAACAACAGACTGGTTCCAAATAGGAAAAGGAGTACATCAAGACTGTATATTGTCACCCTGCTTATTTAACTTATATGCAGAGTACATCATGAGAAATGCTGGGCTGGAAGAAGCACAAGCTGGAATCAAGATTCCCGGGAGAAATATCAATAACCTCAGATATGCAGATGGCACCACCCTTATGGCAGAAAGTGAAGAGGAACTAAAAAGCCTCTTGATTAAAGTTAAAGAGGAAAGTGAAAAAGTTGACTTAAAACTCAACATTCATAAAATGAAGATCATGGCATCCAGTCCCATCACTTCATGACAAATAGATGGGGAAACAATGGAAACAGTGGCTGATTTTATTACGGGGGCTCCAAAATCACTGCAGATGGTGACTGTAGCCATGAAATGAAAGGACACTTACTCCTTGGAAGGAAAGTTATGACCAACCTAACAGCATATTAAAAAGCAGAGACATTACTTTGCAACAAAGGTCCATGTAGTCAAGGCTATGGTTTTTCCAGGGGTCATGTATGGATGTGAGAGTTGGACTGTGAAGAAGGCTGCGTGCTGAAGAATTGATGCTTTTGAACTGTGATGTTGGAGAAGACTCTTGAGAGTCCCTTGGACTGCAAGGAGATCAAACCAATCCATCCTAAAGATCAGTCCTGGGTGTTCATTGGAAGGACTGATGTTGAAGCTGAAACTCCAATACTTTGGCCCCCTGATGCGAAGAGCTGACTCATTTGAAAATACCGTGAGGCTGGGAAAGATTCAAGGCAGGAGGAGAAGGGGACGTCAGAGAATGAAATTGTGGATGGCAACACCGACTCAATGGACATGATTTTGAGTGGACTCCGGGAGTTGGTGATGGACAGGGAGGCCTGACATGCTGCAGTCCATGGGGTCGCAAAGATGCCGATGACTAAGCTACTGAACTGAACTGAATGAAATAAAGGGGATAAGTCAAGAGCTGCATTAATAAATTTAACCAAATCAAGTACCCCATCTCATACTCAAGTGGAAAAGCCTTCCTTGAAGGCAGAAAAGAATTATAACTCTATTAAAACCTCAGACACAGGCTGCTAACCATTGAATGCAATTTTATAGATTATTTTATACTTGAATATGGAGAGGCTTTTGACTCTCATTTCTTCAATAAGATTTGTATAAAAGAGGGATGACCAGTTACATGGTAATATACAAATATACTGCTCCATCTGCTACTTCAATGGTTTTGCTGTGATGATAAAAAACTTACAATGCCATTTCCCTTGACATAAATGCAGATCTATAAAACAGAGATCTTCATGATCACAGGATATTTGCACTAGTGGGATCATAGTGTAGCCTTTTCCTTTTATATTTCAGGATACTGAGACCTAGAGAGATAATGACATACTCAAAATCAACCTGGTTGTTAGCATCTATACCACAGGAAATTTTAGTTGTTTCTTCTTTTATTCCATAGCTGAAAACAAAAATGGGAAATTCTAATGCAGTCAAAATTCACAGTTTAGCTTCTTGCCTACTTGTTGAGAGCCTGAGCTGCTCTGAAAATTCCAAGACTTCATTCTTCTAGTGATTGGTATAAACTCTCAAGGTGGTCCTTTAGGCAGAGGCTGGGCTTACTGACTTCAGCCTCTGACTTCCGGCTGACTTAGAGCTGACTTCTGGCCCCTCTTATGGTCTCTTAGACTCACATCTCTTTGGGTGATTAGTGCAGCCACTATTTGCCTGTTTGCTTTCTTGTATTCTAAAGGTTCCTTATTGTATTCTCGTTGTTCCTCCGCATTTATGCCTTTAAAAAAAATTACTTTGTTATCAGAGTATTGCTCTTTGGATAGAAAGAGAGCTCAATCTGCTAGTGTAATCATCATCTAGGATACTCTGACAATCAAAAAATAAATAAATAAAACCCTGGCAGGTCAGCACTGGACATAGTATGGTCTGGCAAAAGGATGAAGACCTTTGGTGTCAGAGAAACTGGGATCCAATATTAGCTTTGCCATTGTTAACTAGAAATGGCAAATATGGGGTAAGTTAAAAATATCTAGGCTTCAGTTTTCCCTTCTGACTAGGCATAATATAAATTTTGTAGCCTCTTGAGAAAACTGGATGAAACAAAGGTGTTTGGCACCTTTTCATGTGCTTTTTCTTTTCACGTGTTTGTTGACCATCTGTATGTCTTCTTTGGAGAAATGTCTATTTAGATCTGCACATTTTTTATTGTTTTTTGTTTTTTTTTAATTGAGCTGTGTGAGATTATTTCAGAGATTAAGCCCTTGGTTAACAGCGTCACATGCAAATATTTCCTTCTGTTTCATAAGTTGTCTTTTCATTTTGTGGTTACCTTTGTTATGCAAGTTTTTAAGTTTAATTAAGTCCCACTTCTTTATTTTTGTTTTAGTTTCCATTACTTAGGAGACAAATACAAAGAAAATACTGCTGCAATTTACGTCAAAGAGTGTATTACCTACATCTTCCTCTAGGAGTTTTATAGTACCTGGTCTTTAGTATCTATTTAGGTCCTTAATCCATTTTGAGTTTAATTTTGATTGGTGTTAGAGAATGTCCTAATTTCATTCTTTTACATGTAGCTGTCCAGTTTTCCCAGCACCACTTATTGAAGAGATTATTTTTTCTTCATTATATATTTTTGCCTCCTTTTTCATAGATTAATTGACCATAATGTGTGGGTTTATTTCTAGGCTCTCCATCCAGTTCAGCTTATCTTTATGTCTGTTTTTGTGCCAACACCATACTGTTTTGATTACAATAGCTTTGTAGGAAAGTCTGAAGGCAGGGAGCATGATTCCTCCAGCTCTGTTTTGCTTTCTCAAGATTGCTTTGGTTATTTGGCAGGTCTTTTGTGTTTCCATACAAGTTTTTAGTTTCTTGTTTCAGTTCTCTGAAAAATGTCCTTGGTCATTTGATAGCGATTGAACTGAATCTGTAGATTGCCTTGGGTACTATGGTCATTTTAACAATACTGATACTTCTAATCCAAGAACATGGCATATCTTTTCATCTGTGTATTCTTCAATTTCTTTCTCAGCATCATATAATTTTTAAAATATAGGTCTTTTGCCTCCTTAAGTAGATTTATTCCTAGGTATTTTATATCTTTTGATGTAATGGTAAATGGAATTATTTACTTAATTTCTGTTTCCTATATTTTGTAGTTATTGCATAGAAATTAAACAGATTTCTTTATATTAAAATTTTGTATCCTGCAACTTTACCAAACTTATTGTTGATCTGTAGTAGTTTTCTGGTAGCATCTTTAAGGTCTTCTATGTATAATATCATGTCATCTGCAAACAGTGACAGTTTTAAGGAATATTTTGAAGCAAAATGACTGCTATTATGCTCATCAAGATACTTAAAGCACTCATTTAAAATCTGGACTCTGTGGATTCAATTCATTCCCAGAAAGAATTATGAAATGTTACTGTGATGACACTACATTCAACTATCACTTAATCTTTCCCATAAGGATGATCTCCTAAGCACAGCCTTAGATGGCAAGAAAAAAAAAAAATCAGGAAAATTATTATATCAGCTTCTCAACCTGATAGAGATTTATAATGGCAAAACTACTTTGGAGTAATTCCTACCTTTAAACTGCTGCATCCAGAAAGTTAATAAATGTTAATTGGAGAACTGAATAAACCAGCATTTGGTGACTGTGCTCCACCAGTACATCTAGAAAAGCCTTTACCCTCAGGACCTTGTTTGGCTAACCACTCATCTAGTAGATCTTTCCAGATCTCATCAGTGATTGCAAATTTTATCTCTTTGGATAAAAGGAAAATTCTGCCAGTTTTTATGTTGACAAGTGTATCTGTGGAGATATTTCACTGCCAAGAGTAAAGGCTGGATGTGAGGAAATTTCATTAGGCACACAGTTCCACTAAAAAAATTAAATGAACAGAACCATCTCTCCTAAGCATAGTCTTTAGCACTGATCTGGAATTGATTCAGTTGTTATTCTTGTTTTGATGAAATTGCTTTTTTTTTTGTCCAATAAAACTTCAATGTAATTTGTTACCAAAGCTTTAGTTCATGGCATTTAGCCGAAGGGTTTGTCAACAGAATTTCACTTCTTAGATGTGTTTGGAAGCTTTGAAAATGGGTTTTTACCATTTGGAAGTCTCCAGAGAATGTCTACAGGCATAAGTATTAGTCTCTATTTCAAAATTCATCTTATATTAAGCTTGAAACTTCCAGGACTCCCTTGGGTACTAAAATATGTAAATGTATGAGTGTAATACCACATGATGTGATTAAAGATTCCATGACTGAAAGAGAATACCAGTTTAAAAGAAAAAAGGTATTTTTTTTCATTAGTAAAAGGATAAAGACAGCTAGAAACATTGCAATATATTGAGTTTGATGATAATAATAATATAATACAATTAATTAAATTAAAATTTGAAACCTGGTCTGTTATAATAGCTCAATTGCCATAATGTAGAACATCCGGCTCTTTTTAGAGTGTATTTGCTCTGATGAAGCAGTTGGGTTTTACGGAAGGAAGAGGAGTCTGCCTCACTACAATGCATTCACCTAGATGTCCTACTTTCTACTTGCATGGTCTTCTACATGATCTTGATTCTTTCTCAGAACCTCATATCCTTCATTTTGAAAGTGCAAAAAATGTCTAACTCCCTCACAGGATTGCTATGCTCACAGGTAAAGCACCTGCACAGAATTTGCACCTAACGAGACACTCAGTAAATGTCCCATTGCCTCCCCTTGCTTTCCTGACAGAACCTCAGGCCCTGGATAGAAAATATATACATGGCCTGGTATTTTCTGGCATTTACTCAATCATTTACCTTGCTAGTGACAATCATTATAAACTATATCAGCAGAAACAGTCACATGTCAGATACATAGGCCTTATATTAAACTCTGACTTGGCTCATAGGCTCAGGATTCTGTGGCTGCTTATATGGAAACAAACTTTGAATCTTTATATGAGAAAATATAGAGCCCTGGAATGCCTTAGGAAAAAGTTATGTACCCAAAATTAGATCTGTCCTCCAGTCTTATTTTCATCACCAAGTGACTCGGTAACTATTACCGTCACTTTTAGTTTTTGAGATTCAATTTCTTCACCTGAAAACATGATTGAAAATTTGTATCAATTAACTCTTAGAGTACAGAAAGCTAGAAATCTACACAACTCCAAGTCAGTGGGAGTAGCAGAACCACAAAAATCTTCCTGCTCCTCTGAGTAATTCTGTTTTTATCAGCAAACATGTGGAAAAAAAGATTTTCTAAATCAATCGCTGGTGACTCTCAGGTTTTCCTCATGCTGAGAATCAAGATGTCATGGAGACTGGGGTGCAGGGGCTAGATAAATTCTCTCTGGGTGATACCAACAGGGCAAAAGTGTAGGAGTAAGGTTTCTATATAACAGATATAAGAGAGTGTAACTAAGAAGGATGAAGGTCAGTACACAAGCACGTGTAATATGACATATAACGTTATAAAGTAAAATTATATAAATATTTATCATTTTGTACATATAAAAGGAGTCTGAACAATAAGAAAATTTAATAACGTTTAACTTCTTTTCTTTGATTGGAACCATAGGTTTGTTATCTAATATAAGGTAGGCTTCAGAACTTGAACTTGAACAGAACTTGAACTTGAACAGAACTTGAACATCAGAACGTGAACCAAGAACCTCCATAGAAGTTCCGTGTTTAGAAAAGGCAGAGGAACCAGAGATCAAATTGCCAACAACCATTGGATCATAGGAAAAGCAAGGGAATTCCAAGAAAATACTACTGCTTCACTGAGTACACCTAAAGCCTTTGATTATGTGGATCAAAACAAACTGTGGAAAATTTAAAGAAATGGGAACACCAGACTACCTTACCTGTCTCCTGAGAAACCTATATGAAGGACAAGAAGCAACATTTAGAACCAGACATGGAAAAATGGACTGGTTCAAAATTGGGAAAGGAGCACATTATGGCTATATATTGTCATCCTGCTTATTTAACTTATATGCAAAATACATTATGTGAAATGCTGGACTGGATGAAGCATAAGCTGGAATCAAGATTTCCAGAAGAAATATCAACAACCTCAGATATGCAGCTGATACCACTCTAATGGCAGAAAGCAAAGAGGAACTAAAGAGCTTCTTGATGAAGGTAAAAGAGAAGACTGAAAACACTGGTTTAAAACTCAACATTCAAATAACTAAGATCATGGCATCCATTCCCATCCCTTCATGGCAAATAGATGGAGAGAAAGTGAAATGACAGATTTTACTTTCTTGGGCTCCAAAATCACTGCGGATGGTGACTGCAGCCATGAAATTAAAAGACGCTTGCTTCTTGGAAGAAAAGCTATGACAAACCCAGACAGTGTATTAAAAAGTAGAGACACCACTTTGCTGACAAAGGTCTGAATAGTCAAAGCTATGGTTTTCCAGAAGTCATTTATAAATGTCAGAGTTGGACCATAAAGAAGACTGAGAGCCAAAGAATTGATGCTTTCAAACTGTGGTGCCAGAGAAGACTCTTAAGAGTCCCTTGGACTGCAAGGAGATCAAACCAATCAATCCTAAAGGAAATCAACCTTGAATATGCATTGGAAGGACTGATACTGAAGATCCAACATTTTGGCCACCTGATGCAAAGAGAAAACTTATTGGAAAAAACCCTGATGCTGGGAAAAATTGACGGCAAGAAGAGTAGAGGGTGACAGAGAATGAGATGGTTGCATAGCATCACTGAATCAATGGACATGAATTTAAGCAAACTCAGAGCAATTAGTGAAGGACAAGGAAGTCTGGCATGCAGCAGTTCATGGGGTTGCAAAGAATCAGACATGACTTAGTGACTGAACAGCAGCAACATAGATTAATAGGCGTGCAGTTTTCTTTCCATGAATTTGTATGGCTTATCCAAAACAAGGACTTAGGCAATTTTGGCTTGAGAAGTAAAGGTGTGAGAGCAAATGAGTGAGGGTGTAGATACTATAAGCAAATTTTTCATGTCATCCCTAGCCTATCAGCAGTAGCCTATCTCTGAACTTTCATCAGCTATAGAAAGGGCTTCACAGAGACCTTCTTTCTTCTCAGATTGAACTTTTGAATAAACTTTTGAAGCCTTGAGGATGACTACTAAGAACGTCCTGCTACTTTCTAGCAATAATCCATCAATCTTGTGCCCCAGACTCCTAATGGATGTTCACTGGGGACACTTAAAGCCATGGCTATTAATCAGGCATAACTTATTTTTTAAAGGGTATTTATTTGAGGGAGCTGCTATCAAGAGAGAATTTTCATGCTTCTTCTCTATAAAGATCTGCAAAACTTTCCAGATATATACAATACATCCCTCATATAATTCTAAAATAAGATGCCTAAGAGAATGAACCAAATCTGGAAAGAAAAGGAAACTGTCAGTAGCATAGGAACTTCTCTTAAAATAGTTTCTTTTTCTATTATAGAAAATTATCAGCCCAATAATCACCTTTTTAGGAACTTGAATAAAGCCAAGGCCCATCCGTAGCAATTTTTATTGAAATTTGGTCACTCTGCAAAACCACAGACTATTATGCCTCAGAATGATGAAGAAAAGACCCCAGAAAGTCAGGAGTGGATACACAGAGACCCAGAATCATCTTCTAGTCCTAGCAGGAAGTTTGTTTTCATGGAAGGATAAACACTTTACGCCTATGAAACAAGGTTCTGATATCCTCCCATATTATGTCAGAACATGAAAGAAGGAGGCAGAAGAACTTAGAACTAGGAATCACCATGTCTTCCTCTGCCTCTAGCTATCTGTGCAAGTCACTTTCTTTATTTAGCCTCTGTTATCTCAACTATAAAATGACAAGATTAAATTATGGCCCCTAATGTTTCATCCAGCTTTCAGTGTCTGTGATGTTCGGGCCACCTCTGTTCGGTAGTGACAAGAGGAACCTAAGGGCCACATAAAAAGAAGTTAATTTTGTCTCAGAAGGAAAAATCTTCCAAAAATATCATCTCCTTAACTTCTGTTTTACAAAAGTAATTTTTTGTTTGTTATATTTAACAGGGCAATCAGCACCAATGAATCCATTAACCAAACTGAAAGCTAGGACCCTGACAATGATATGAGATTTTTTTCTTTTCCCAAGAAGGTATAAGGCATACTTTTGGATTCAGAGTTATCAGTGACTTCACAAAGAGGTTTCCCAGGTCTTGCTAAAACGCACGTGGTCCTTACAATCTTAACCTAAACAATCTCGGGTTGGATCCAGCTGCCAGTAATTTGCTCTATGATCCTGAGCATATCCCTTAATCTGCCCAGACTCAGTTTTCTCTACTCTACATAGTAGGATATTAGGATTAGTTCCATGAATCCCCAAAATTCTATGATTTATTAAAACAACAATACAAAAGAATGACTGTAATTTGCAATGGAGAGATATTATATCTATGACTTTATCCTAACCTTATTTACCTTCATTTCTTTTAGAACTGTTTTCCAAATATGACTGAACTGCTAAATTACAAACACATTCACTCGGTGAGTAAGTAATTCTTGCAGGACCTAGAACAGTATATTACATATAGGCATTAAGTTGTGTTGATTGAAAGCAAGGAAACTATAGAATAACAGCAAGAAGCTTTGACTACTACATCAATTCCAAGCAAATCCTATGAAATCAAAGGCTAGAAACTTTTTAATTGGAAATTAAAAAAACAACAATCATTCTGAGATATTCAGTTACTTATGTATCAATAGTGTTGGGATGATTTACAGATGAACATAATTCAAACTAAATGGACAGGACCCAAGTCTAAAGTAATTTGTCCCTTCAGATCCAAGCAGCATAGAGGAAATTTCATATATATTCAGTAATTAGGTGAATTTCTGCTGCTAAGTCATCTCAGTCGTGTCCGACTCTGTGTGACCCCATAGACGGAAGCCCACCAGGCTCCCCCCATCCCTGGAATTCTCCAGGCAAGAACACTGGAGTGGGTTGCCATTGCCTTCTCCAATGCATGAAAGTAAAAAGTGAAAGTGAAGTCATTCAGTCGTGTCCGACTCTTAGTGACCCCATGGACTGCAGCCCACCAGGCTCCTCGGTCCATGGGATTTTCCAGGCAAGAGTACTGGAGTGAGGCGCCATTGCCTTCTCCAAGGTGAATTTCTAGTCAGTATTTAATTATTGGTTTATGACCAAAGACAGGTCACAGCTCTATTTTAAGTATTCTATTTATTTCTGGAAATCTCTGCTGTGGTGCACTTTGGGTGCTATTGCAAGGGAAAGAGAAAGAAACAGCCCTGAGTCAATGGCCATAAGATTCCAGTTCCTCATCTAGAGTGATTTAAACCCATTCCTGTTCTCAGTATGCAACTGTAGAATGGTGTCAATTAAATTTTCTCCTACATGCCTACCTTATGAGTATTAATGGGTTACTGTTGATTATTAACAGGTAGGGATATTAAATGCTATGTATAGTTGAGAAATAGGAAAAGGAAGGAAGCAAAACAGCCGGAAGAAAAGATGCTCCTTTTAGCATGTGTTAACTGTTCTACTGACATCATCTTTGCCTCTTCAAAGACATCCTAAAACGACGAATGCAAAAAAGGGAAGGTACTGAAGAGGAACTGAGGAAGGGTGCTTGGCAAAGGGAGAAGAGAAATGACATGCCATCTGTGGAATCGTTGATTATCAGTATGGTTGGTGACAATTATATTCTGACTGCAATCCACTATTTGCATACACACAAACATTCATCAGTTCAGTTCAGTCACTCAGTCGTGTCCAACTCTTTGCAATCCTATGGACCCCAGCACGCCAGGCCTCCCTGACCATCACCAACTCCAAGTCTACCCAAACACATGCCCATTGAGTCAGTGATGCCATCCAACCATCTCATCCTCTGTCATTCCCTTCTCCTCCTGCCTTCAATCTTTCCCAGCATCACAGTCTTTTCAAATGAGTCAGCTCTTTTGGCCACAGTATCCTCCAGTGGCCAAAGTATTGGAGTTTCAGCTTCAGCATCAGTCCTTCCAATGAACACTCAGGACTGACTCCTTTAGGATGGACTGGTTGGATCTCCGTGCAGTCCAAGGGACTCCCAAGAGTCTTCTCCAACACCACAGTTCAAAACCATCAATTCTTCAGCACTCAGCATTCTTTATAGTCCAACTTTCACATCCATACTTGACTACTGGAAAAACCATAGCCTTGACTAGATGGACCTTTGCCAGCAAAGAAATATCTCTGCTCTTTAATATGCTGTATAGGTTAGTCATAACTTCCCTTCCAAGGAGTAAGTGTATTTTAATTTCATGGCTGCAATCACCATCTGCAGTGATTTTGGAGCCCCAAAAAATAAAGTCTGCCACTGTTTCCACTGTTTCCCCATCTATTTGCCATGACGTGATGGGACCAGATGCCATGATCTTAGTTTTCTGAATGTTGAATTTAAGCCCACTTTTTCACTCTCCTCTTTCACTTTCATCAAGAGGCTCTTTAGCTCTTCTTCGCTTTCTGCCATAAGGGTGGTGTCATCTGCATATCTGAGGTTATTGATATTTCTCCCGGGAATCTTGATTCCAGCTTGTGCTTCATCCAGCCCAGCGTTTCTCATGGTGTACTCTGCATATAAATTAAATAAGCTGGGTGACAATATACAGCCTTGGCGTACTCCTTTCCCAATTTGGAACCAGTCTGCTGTTCCATGTCCAGTTCTAACTATTGCTTCCTGACCACCATATAGGTTTCTCAAGAGGCAGGTCAGGTGGTCTGGTATTCCCATCTCTTTCAGAATTTTCCACAGTTTATCATGATCCACACAGTCAAAGGCTTTGGCATAGTCAATAAAGGAGAAATAAGTTTTTTTCTGGAACTCTCTTGCTTTTCCAATGATCCAGCAGATGTTGGCAATTTGATCTCTGGTTCTTCTGCCTTTTCTAAAACCAGTTTGAACATCTGGAAGTTCATGGTTCACACATTGCTGAAGCCTGGCTTGGAGAATTTTGAGCCTTACTTCACTAGTGTGTGAGATGAATAGAACTCATAGCTCTATTTATGAATTTTAGTAGTTAATTTACTCTGAGAGCACCTAGGATGCATTTATTGTGATTTAAATACTGCACCTAAAAGATTTATACATATCATTAGGAAACAAACAATGTATTTCTAGAGGAAGTAAGTGGTAAAGAAGTTATTTTGTAGCAAATGGATAGCCTTTGAACCATCCTCAAGTGTGCTGGGAGAGACAGAAGAAAAAAGAGGAGGAAGGTTGTATTAAAAAATAAATAAATAGTGACACGAAGGCACTGAATTTCATCTTTGTCAAAGACAACAGTTGTATATGTACCTTATCAATAACCTCAGATATGCAGATGACACCACCCTTATGGCAGAAAGTAAAGAGGAGCCTCTTGATGAAAGTGAAAGAGAAGAGTGAAAAGGTTGGCTTAAAGCTCAACATTTAGAAAACTAAGATCATGGCATCTGGTCCCATCACTTCATGGGAAATAGATGGGGAAACAGTGGAAACAGTGGCAGACTTTCATTTTGGGGCTCCAAGATCACTGCAGATGGTGACTGCAGCCATGAAATTAAAAGACGCTTACTCCTTGGAAGGAGAATTATGACCAACCTAGACAGCATCTTAAAAAGCAGAGACATTACTTTGCCAACAAAAGTCCGTCTAGTCAAGGCTACGGTTTTTCCAGTGGTCATGTATGGATGTGAGAGTTGGACTGTGAAGAAAACTGAGCGCTGAAGAATTGATGGTTTTGAACTGTGGTGTTGGAGAAGACTCCTGAGAGTCCCTTGGACTGCAAGGAGATCCAACCAGTCCATCCTAAAGGAGATCAGTCCTGGGTGTTCATTGGAAGGATGATGCTGAAGCTGAAACTCCAATACTTTGGCCACCTCATGTAGAGTTGACTCATTGGTAAAGACCCTGATGCTTGGAGGGATTGTGGGCAGGAGGAGAAGGGGACGACAGAGGATGAGATGGCTGGATGGCATCACCGAACTGATGGACATGAGTTTGAATGAACTCCGGGAGTCAGTGATGGACAGGGAGGCCTGGCGTGCTGCGATTCATGGGGTCGCAAAGAGTCAGACACGACTGAGCGACCGAACTGAACTGAACATGGCAAAAATATAAAGCCATAATAGGAGCTCCATCTAGAATATCTTGAAACTTTCCAGGGTGGAGGAAAGAGGACAGAACATATATATCATCATACAGTATACACACTGAAAGAAAAGCTATAAGGATTCTAATCATCAAGGAAAGAATAAAATTGGAGGAATAAAGGAACCAGATCACACTGAATTTCAACCCAGAACAGGAATAATTATTATTTTATTCAGAGATCACCTAGGGGAAAATTCTTTAATTTTATGTATAAATTACTTACATTAAACATAGATAAATATACATGTTTGCTCTGTGTTTTTTTCTCCTACTAAATTTAACACAACTCTCAACTGTACCTGTCATGCAATCTCAATTTTAGAAATCACATCTTGCTAATAACCCACAGCTTAAGCAAAATAAACTCTGAAACCTCTTGGTGAGCTTTATAATCTGCTGGCGATTCACTAAATATTTTTTAAATAATAGCAAAATAAATAAATACAAATGAAACTCCCAATCATTTTTGTCAGGAAGAGCAAAGTTCTCCAGCAAAATACAGAGAGGTCACTTTAATAAACTGCAAGAAAAATTTTCAGACAAACAAATAGCTACTAAAGCAACAATGAAAATGAATCTACAACTTCCAAAGAAGCCAAGTAACTCATTTCCCTTCTGAAAGGATTGGGTCTGTTCAGCAATGCCTCTAACATAGTAAAGATGCATTAAAAAGATGCAATTATATTTAGCAATTTGGGAAGATCAAAACTAAACCTTTTATACTAACTTGAATCTGTATTGTAAGCACCTAGCAGAGCAAACAAACAGAAAGAACTGTTTATCAGACTAAAGCTGCAGGGCATATGGCAACATAGCAGGCTCAGGCTAACAGCAGATTTCCAAAGGACAGCCCCATAATGGAATTCCTAGTGGGACGATCAAAGAGGTAGAACAATCAGCCAGGCATGACTGCACATAACAAATCCATCAAGACCTATGATATCCCCAGCAAGACAAATAGCAAGAAGCACAGAGACTTAAATGGTATTTGAGAAAATTTACTATCCCCCAGCCTCCAGCAGGATTGAGAAACAATACCATTCAAATTCCCATCCATTCCAACAACATAATCAAAATACTCTTTTCCTTAGCCAGTTGAATTTACTATCTAATATTTATTTATTTTTAACTGCATCTATGTATAGCTATAAAAATAAAAACATGTTTGTATATGTTTTAATATATCTCTGTTACTGCATCAAGCAAAATCAGCTTGACAGATTTTTATGAAATTTGGAGAGTATATTTTGAGCAACATGATTTTAAATATAGGCTGTGGAGCATACCTGAAATTTGCTTTGGGGTCCTCTAGGGGGCAGGCAGGCAGTCATTTATCAGAGAAGTTGAAACAGACGTGAAATGAGAGGCCCATAAGACTGCAAAAGGGAGTAATGAGCCATAACTATGAAGATGCATTAATATGCCAAGGACAGAGAAAACAATCAGTAGTTTTAAATATGAGTCCCAAATTGATCATCAGAAAGGTAAGTGTGGTTCTCAATCTAGCCACTTCTCACCTGGGTAACTCTAAGTAGAACAGTTCAAGCTAAGTAGAATTGGTGACTGACTTAATTAATTGTGATTAATACATTTTTCTTCAGCAGTTCTGAGGAGGCATTTTTGGAAAGACTCATCTGTGTGGAGAGAATCCCACCCTCCACCCCAAGTCAGAGTAAGGAAATTCTGGCCCTCTAACCTCACACTAATGAAAAGGGCTTCAACAGAACACTTAGGAGCACTGATTCCCCAATTACAAGGCCTTGGGACCTGGTGTCTGCCGCTCTGCTGCAAATATAATGGTCCAAAGGCAAGCTTCTTAGCCACTGGCTACAAGTCAAAGGAATGGAGGATGAGAGGGTTCAGTCCAAACTCCCAGAATTTGTTGGCACAAAACATATATAAGCATTTCCTGTGGACCAGATATATGCCAGGTACAAGAGAGAGTGAGCAAGCCTGAATGTTATTAACTCCTGTCTGAGTGGGTAACACACTTGAGCAGAAAGAAATTATAGGCAACACCTGATTTTTAGTGCCTGTGTCAGGACTAAGTTATCAGCTGAAATAAAGAAATATTTGCTATTATGAAGGGAGCTACAGCTACAAGATCTGCAGTAACTTGGGGGAAGTAGAAGAAGGTTCAATTAAAGAATATTTGAGCATCCCATGAAAGGAAGGATTAATTTTAAACACCTGTCAGATCTAGAGGACAGAGCCAGCTTTTGAGAGTCACCACTATGTAGAACTTACTAGAGTAGTCATGGACCACTTAGATTTTCATCCAGAGGCAAGGAAAGAACTAGCTCAAACAAATATTTTTAAAGAGACAGAGGAATAAATATATAGTTGCTTAATGGTTATAACCCAAGAGGCATGGTGGTTCAATACACAAAATATACTATGTACACATAAGCAACAGTAGAATGGCACACTCACATAGACATACAATGTGTGATTAGAAAAGGTGATTTAGAAGCAGAAAACAATTTAAGAGGCACTAGATGTCTGAGAATTATACTGCTCATGGACTTATGAAAGCTCCCAACTGTCTAGTAAATTGCATTTCCAGCCCTTGGCCTTAGAGTTGAGACTATACTACCTGATCCTGTGAGTCCACTTCTCTTCCTCTCAAATCTTATTTCCTGTACATCCTTTGGCACAGCCAAGAAAACCATTCATTTCTACTCTCATTATTTGTGTCCAATTTCCTATTCTGCTACACCCAAAGAAATACTTTTCATTGTTCGAAGAAATATCAGGACTAGGGAAGATCTGGCTACTCATCTTTTGTGCCTTAGGGCTATGTGTTTCCATGGCTGCTGATTTTCTCACCCTATCAAAGTTCTATGGTTCTCAAATCTGACTACATACTACCAGAGAGCTTTTAAAAACAATACCACTTTAAAAATAACTCCATAATAGTGGAATCAGAATCTCCAGGGGTTGGTGGTGAGCAAGGTGTTTTATTTTGTTTCTGATTTTTTAAAAGCTCCCCCAAGTAATTCTAATGTGCAGCCAGAATTGAGTCTATACTGGCTGAGGAACAACACAGCTAATCAATTTCTTAATGTGGAAGAATGTATAGGTTTTCTAAGCTGTTCTCCTGAGAAATGTTAATAAAATGTCAGCTGAGGTTGTGCAGGCTTTCAGTATTCTCTAATAGGTGAGAGTGGAATTGGACATGGCTATGGATAAAGCATTGGGCCTAGGAAAACAGAAAGCAGAACAACAAAGGGGGAAATGGTTGAGCCAGAACAGTGGTTCTCAACGATGAATATACAGCGATATCACTAGGCACCTAAACCACTTCATGCTGGGACCTCAGCCCCCCAGACTATGAGCTAATTGATTCGGTGGGCTCAGACACCATGTGGTTTTTAAAAATCTCCCTAAATGAGTTAAATATACAGTCAGGACTGAGAATCACTGCCCTGGAGGGGAAATAAGGTTAGTGTTCCCTGACACTGGGTTATCAAATGCAGCAGATTCTTCTATGAAAGATCATTCCTTAAAGAACAGAGAATCAGCGAAGACATTGTACTTATGAAAATATTCTAGCTTAGGGGATTTTATGTTCAAATATGGGCCCTGTATCTCAATCAATTTGTTCACAGAAGGTTTGCTGCTGCTGCTGCTAAGTCGCTTCAGTTGTGTCCGACTCTGTGCGACCCCATAGAGAGCAGCCCACCAGGCTCCCCGTCCCCAAGATTCTCCAGGCAAGAATACTGGAGTGGGTTGCCATTTCCTTCTCCAGTGCATGAAAGTGAAAAGTGAAAGAAGTCGCTCAGTCGTGTCTGACTCTGAGAGACCCCATGGACTGCAGCCTACCAGGCTCCTCCATCCACGGGATTTTCCAGGCAAGAGTACTGGAGTGGGGTGCCATTCACAGAAGGTTTAGGTTGTCCATAATTAGATATTCAGAAAAGAAAGAAACAAGGAGTTCTCAAGAGGTCTTCTTTGCCTATTTCCAGTAAGCAGGGGTTCCCTAATAAAAGATGTAGACTCTATAGGATTCCTTCCCCTTGCTGTGAAGTAGATTATTGTTCAGAGGTATTCACTTCTCTCCAGTATCTCCATAGCCTGAAAGCACTTTTCTTAATCTTGCATTCAGCCTTAGCCACATGACTCTGCCAGTGGAATGTGAGCAAGCAAAACATGGTAAGGTTTGGCATGTGCTTGAGAAATGGAACTTCATTTAATCCACCAGGGACATGATAAAACTGTCTTGATTATCTTTCTGGCCCAAGGAGGATAAGAGACACACTGAGTAGAGCAGACTCCACCCACCCACAGACCTGCAGTTGCATCCTCTCAGCTCCTGGGACCTGAAGCAGAGCTCCTAGGAAATCAATCTGAAGATGGACAAGCTAAATAAATGCTTACTTTGTATGTGGCTTTTACTTTTTGGTCATTTGATATGTAGTCATACTGTGGCCAAAGCTATCTCATATATTTGCTTTCCATGTCTTCATTAACTTAAAATGTGCTCCCATCCCTAACATGTTTTTCCAAATTAGCTCAAAATCTGCTTGTTTAAAAGCATGTTCCTGTAACATGTGGGAGGTGATTTTATTATCTCCTTTCCTCATCATCCCTGCAAACAAATATGGTATTAGGTTTTATGTTTTGGAGGATGTTCCATGAAACACTTCCATCAACAGAAAGGACTCTAGTCCAGGATTGAGGTCAAGGTCTTACCAACCAATTGCTGGGTTCATCACAGAACTATCCTAAGAGTCTAAATTTAGAAGCAATCAATGTGACTACCGTTAGGACAATACTTAAGTAATATTTGTAATTTTCATAAAATAAACTGTTATCTCACATTTTAAAAATACTTTAAGAAATATAAGCAGGAGGCAGTCTATATCAACAAAGCAAGATATCAAACTGCCAATAAGGTACGGTTTCAATGGTATAAAATAAAATAAATATATAAAGTCTATAAGTATACCAAAATGTTAGTGGAGATTATCCCTGAACAAGGGCATTAAGAGTGATTATTTTCTTTTTTAAAGCCTTTCCTGTACTTTCTAAATTTTCTTTAATGAACAAGTTTTAACTTCAGGAAAAAACAACTCTAAAAAGGGTAAGAAAGAAAACAGTCCCTGAGGGACTCATAGCTCTGAATAACACATAATTCAAAAGGGGAAACAGTTGACAAATACAACTTATTCAGCTAGCAAAATGACATAAAACTGACCTGTCAGTTGGTGACAGTCCTCTACTTGTAAGGATCCCTGATTTCTTCTTGGGTCTCTCTTTCTGCATGGCTACTGCTAGAAATAAGTTTGTTTGGTCTCTCAAATCCTGCACAGTTCTATATACTGAGTTGCCTTCTCCTTAGAATAAGAAGCTGTTCAATACAAACAAATAAGGTGTTTTATTTGTATTTGTCTTCATTTAACTTTTCCAGTTCCACTAAACCGCATGAAGCCAAAGTTTTACAGCTCGTCAATATATGAATCGCCAGTCCAGGTTCGATACAGGATCCTTGGGGCTGGTGCACTGGGATGACCCAGAGGGATGGTACAGGGAGGGAGGTGGGAGGGGGGTTCAGGATGGGGAACACGTGTACACCCGTGGCGGATTCATGTTGTGTGGCAGAACCAATACAATATTGTAAAGTAATTAGCCTCCAATTAAAATAAATAAATTTAAATTAAAATATATATATACATATGATGAAGTGAAAGACAATAAATGTTTAATTTCACATTAAGCTTTGGATTTTAAAGGCCACTATTTATACTGTAATATTTGTTTTTTGAATGGTTGATCCTGATTATACCTAGTGTTAGTGTAGTTGCCCAGTCATGTCTGACTCTTTGCGACCCCTTCGACTAGAGCCCGCCAGCCTCCCCTGTCTATGGAATTTTCCAGACAAGAATACTGGAGTGGGTTGCCATTTATTTTTCTATATAATTGAAACCATTTTATATACTCAGTTTGACATCTTATTTCATTAATATGGATACTATCCTAAAACTTAATAAGCATATTTTTGAACCAATGGATTACAAGTTTCTTTTATTGGAAAACTCCATTACACTCATCTTTGTTATCCTTACCACTTAGCAAAGTGGGCGCACACTGTAGGTGGGGTTGACATTAACAGTGCTCACTAACATCTGGTTTTCTTCTGTACCTAAGGCCTGAAACAAATCTTGTTTAACAGGACCCTTGCAGTTAGGTGAGGCCAAGTGACTTGTTTTGGCTATTAAGCTATGCTGGGACATGACACTTATCATTTTAGAACTGAAGCAGTGAAAAGTCCATGAACTATCCTCTAAATCCTCTTCCATGGCTACAGCAACCAGGAGGCCCTATATTAAACTACAGAGATGCAGTAAGATGAGGATGTCAGGAGTCCTGAGTCACTCCTTGGAAAAGTATGTGAAGAAACTGCTGAGCCTGCAGCAGATTTTTCTTGAGCAAGGAATAAATGTTACACATTAAGCCACTGGGATATCAGGCTTTATTTGTTCCTGCATGACAGCCTGAAGGTGAAAATTGCTCAGTCGTGTCTGACTCTTTGCAACCCTATATACTGTAGCCCTCCAGGCTCCTCTGTCCATGGAATTCTTCATGCAAGAATACTAGTGTGGTTTGCCATTGCCTTCTCCAGGGGATCTTCCTAACCCAGGGATCAAACCCAGGTCTCCTGCACTGCCGGCAGATTCTTTACCATCTGAGCCACCAGGGAGCCCAGAACACTCTAACCTATCCTAATATTGCAAGCATTCTTGAAAGCTGATCTGAATTTAATCATAAGCTTTTAATATTCCACTGTTAAAATATGCTTCCTGATAAAACCAAAAGCACTTATACTTTTGTTTTTTGGGGTTTTTTTTCCCTCTGATAAATGTTTCAGCACTTGCTAAACTTAGCAAGGATATAAGATAGACTCTTCTGTGCAGGCTACTGAATAACCATAGCCTTAGAGGTTGTAGAAAGGATATGTAACCTGTTAAGCTCATGCTCTAGGCCTTATGTCTCATTCTTGAGCTGCAAGGGAATTTCCCAACCAATTCCCAACTTGTACTTACACCTCTGGTAGTGGTCTCTAGACACTTTGTGGCACAGAATTAGGTAGAAGACCTAAGTTGTTAGATGGATCATTCTTCAAACACACAGAAATAAAGAATGAGACTTGGTACATCTTTTTTTTTTTTTTTTCTTTTTAAAGGAAGAAGGTAAATGCCAGCTAAACTTGCTTACACTGTTGCAAGCTCAAGAACTACAGGAACATGGCACTTCCTTATAGCTGTATATCTGTAACTTCCTCTTCCTGGGAATGGTCCTCTGCATTAAAACAAGCCTTAGTAAATCAATCCATTTTCCCAATAGTGAACAAGATATAAAAGATCCCAGACATATGAGTCATAAGCATGTGCAGCTAAAAGACAAACATGTTTGAAAATCCCTTTTTCTGAAACATTGAGTTTCCAAAGCTGTGTGTAGACATAGCCCTTTTACTGGAGTGGTGGATTTATAAACCCATCAGGAAGTAGGTGATTGAGTTTAGTGGTTGCTAATTGATTCAGTACCAATTAATTTAGACAAAATAATCAAATCACTTGTTTATTTCAGGCTTAGTAACAATAAAAAGTCTAATCCTCCTTTAAAAACATGGTACATAGAAGCACCCCCATGTTCAGTAACTAAATAGAGCACCATTATGTATTTCTGTCTCCAGCTGCCTTGGCATCTGTTCTAACTCCCTACCTTCCCCTTCCCCTCTAATCTTTAGAGTTCTTTGGGCAGTGGTAAGTCTCAGCAATGCCAAATCCTATATTTACTTTTAGAAACTGTAACAGCAGGAGCTTGCTGAATTTCACCTTCAGGGGTGTCATAGATGTTTCCAGCTTCTGGGGTCTGTTCATCATCTCCTCTGCAGTGTCCTCACTTATACTGCCTGCTAAAGCTCAAGAAAGTAAGTATTTAATCTTAGCACACCACCAAAGGGATGAAAGCTACTCTCTATTATCTTTTAAATGCCACCAGGATTCAAATTAAAGCCACAGAAGGTCCAGTCGTATTAACAAGTGTTGCAGTATATTAATTTCAAATAGGACAGCAATGAATTTAAAGGAACAAGCTCCCACTAAACAAATTCTAAGGCAAGGCACAATCTGAAACAGCCTAGGGCAGTGGTTTCTTGAAGACATCATACTTTTTTGTAAGCTGGAGTTCAAACTTCAAGTCAGAAGGAATGAAGACCAAAATGTCATATTAAATGAGAATAAAAAGAAAAAGAAAGCATTTAAATAAATTTAGGGACCTATGTTCTCCCCTTGTAGATGGAGATGTATTCCTTGTAATGGCAATTACATGATTGTTCAAGGGGCCACAACCCTGTTAAAAAGGCCCACCTCATAACTTTTATAATGGTGTTATCTACAAAAATTCTACTCACTAACTGGACAGATGCAGAAACTTGCCAATTTATCATAAATAAGATAGGAAATATTTATCTAAGGCAATGATGTTCTCAGGACTACTATATTATAATCCCAGTTTGTACAATATGAATAAACAACATTCCAGGTATATAGAAAAATTATCCAGCTATGATCATCTAAAATTATCCAACTGTGATCAGCCTGTTATCAGGCTGACAGAGTCAGATTATCTAGCTAAAACAATATCTGTCTCAAAGATTTTTTTTTTAATTTAATGCTTCAGGTACCTGTTTACCCCAGTCTGTACTCCTAGTAAGTACAAACAGATTGTACACATGTTCTGCTTCTCTAGTCCAAAATATTTATCTGCTGTCAGGTGTGAGAGCACAATTATTACATAATTGTCAAATAATTAAATCACTCCCAAAGAGAATGGATGTCTCTGAATATCAAAGAATTAGGCCTTCCATACCTACTTGTCCATTAAAGAACTCCAACTTTCTTATTTCTGTAGTGTTTTCTTTTGAAGTGTTGAATTTGGATAGAGCTCAAGAGGGGAAGATATGTTCCAGTTCTAACAACTACTGACCTACTTACAACAAACATTTTACAGACAGAGAAACTGAGACTCTGAGAAACTTTCTCTGAAAAAGCCAACTCAGCATGCTAAGGATGGACATGGAAGCCACACACAAATTTCTGACACCTGAGATAAGTTGTTTTTCTAGCTCTCTGTCCTACTAACTTCATATTTTCAGATTCTATCTACTCCTCAGTGCTGCATATGATTTCTTGCTTTTCAACCCAAATTCAACTTCCCTCCACCACTCCTACCCAACCCCTTTGCTTCCACAACCACATCACTGATCGCAAGGAAGGCTCAGAGGTTAAAGTCACACCAGGACTTACTAAGTTGAAATCCACTAGAAAACAGCACAATGCAAGCTACCTCAGAATGGCTGAGCACCTAAACTCAATGGGCATGACAACAAAGTGATGAAAATGAATTATAGGTGCCATTTTTTTTTCAACAAATGAGTGGGCTACACAGCATCAAATACATTCAATTAATGTATTTATCCAAAAGGAGCAATTCACTTTCAGCTATGTACGTATGTATGTATTCTAACAGGATTCGGGTAGTTTCTTGTAAAGGAAATGATATATGTCTTTATTGGTCTAGACAGCAATTACAGTCTTCTTCAAAACTGAAAAGACTTTTACAGCTAAAATTTCCTCTGTGCCCGTGTATTAGGGGAAAACAGATATCTTATTTATTCACTTTTCCTATTCTCTTTCTCCACCTTTTCCTCTTAGAAAATTTATCTCTGTCCCCATTAGTGATTCTCTCTCCTTCTGCAGAGGACTTTCTTAAGTTGTCAGCAGACCAAGAACAGCATTAACGACTTGATCAGAGAATTAAGAAGGCCATAACTACCCTAGTGTGAAAGATTAGGGGTGTGAGAACTGAGAAGGAACCCACCAACCTCTCTGCAACTTCTCAAGAGAGCCCAGCCTTGGAATTCAGGCCATCACCCTGTCACTCTGTCTCAGGCAACAGAGTATTTGACTCAACTCAGCAAACTTTTGTCGAGTGCTTGCTACACATACCTACTCTATCCCTCTTACTCTTCCCTCCCAATTTACCAGTAAAAATCGACTCAAAATAATATGTGTAGTATTGGGTGTTAATATAGGATACGCACACACACACAAAACATAGTGCCTGGTGTTAAGATTTCACATTTCTGCCATAAAAATGTGACATAGTATATACCTTTGTGGGTCCATCTGTTTAGCAGCAAATGAAGGTATATGCTATGGATAACACTGAATTTCACAGGGAGCTTCTTCAATCAAGGAGAAAGGTACATTGTCACTGGGTGCTCATTTTACTTCAGATTTGTGTGTGCTGTAGTTTGCTAAGATTTTAACTCAACAGTGATAACTATAAGAAGTCCCTGATAATAATGGCAGTATTTAAGTCATCTCACTCCACATGCAAAAGCAATCTTGTAGGAAATGAGACACAGTATTGTAATTAGAAATAGATCGAGTCAATAAATATTAAAAAGTAAGTATATATATATATTCATTTAGCCATTTTTTCCTCAGTAGTACCTGCAATACAGGCTCATCCTAACATCTGACCCATGAAATTAAGATGATAAGGAGTTATTGAAAGAGAATATGGAGAGAATTTAAAAGTCATGGCTTTTTGAAATTCCAGTGTGATTTTTACAGTTGCAAGTTGATGCTTCTTCCCCTCCCCGCACCTAAATGGTAAACAAGAAATAACTGGCAGAGGACAAATGAATGCATTTCAGTGAGTCCCATTTATAACTCTATGAGTTACATTTTGTTATTTTGATAGACTCAAGACTTCAAGATCAGGTGTTTCAGACAATGATAAAAAGTTCAATTTTTAAACTATTTTCCCTGCACATTTTTTTACATTTTAAAGTTGCTCAGTCGTGTCCAACTCTTTGCAACCAATGGACTATACAGTCCATGGGATTCTCCAGGCCAGAATACTGAAGTGGGTAGCCTTTCCCTTCTCCAGGGGATCTTCCCAACCCAGGGATCAAACCCAGGTCTCCCACATTGTGGGCATATTCTTCACCCGCTGAGCCATAAGGGAAGCCAAAGAATATTGGAGTGGGTAGCCTATCCCTTCTCCAGGAGATCTTCCCAACCCAGGATTTGAACCAGGGTCTCCTGCATTGCAGGGGGATTCTTTAACAACTGAGCTATCAGGGAAGCCAAAATTCTGACACTTATAGTTTGTTTCCTCCTGCCGCTTAAGAGAGAGATAAAAAATGTATCAGACGACACTTGCAGCCTATTTCCTCCATTTGGAGACCCCTAGCCTTCCTTCCTGTTACCCTCTCATTCTCCCCTTTTCTTTTAGGAGAATTATGTTGCCTAGGGAAAGGGGCATTGTTTTCATTCTGTAACTGCTTCTGAGCTGATAAGAGGTGTCGTCCCTAAATTGGTGAGGCAACATATTCTCCTAACCCTCATATTGAGGGTCTCTGATCCAGGGGCCCCAGGTAGTAGTTGGAGGAAGCTGCTGCAGTGGCAGGAGTTTGAGCAACCATTTGTAACGTAAAAGCCTTTATGTGGCTATAAACAAATCCAGTCCCACAGTTACAGATGCAGGGAGCAAACAGCAAAAACAGAACAATCAGCTAAATTTAAACTCATATTATGTCCACGGTTAAGGTACAAAGTGTTGCACCAGTCCATTTTAGGATTACTGGATGTCATCAGATTAAGAAGAGGCATCACATATGATTGTTGTTGTTGAAGGTATTCGCAGACTTGGAGAAAGTCGTTTCCTTGAAGTGGAGATGCCCACCATGGGAAGCTTTCCACTGATGAAGAGGGGAGCACTCCGCAGACCCATCAGTTAGACTGATTGTGGGATGCAGTGTAGGAGTGAGCCTAGGACAGGGAGGCATTATCTTGAGGATCAAATGACAGACTCAGGATTTTTGGAGTCAGCAGAAGCAGGCTCACATAGACTATCAGGCCCATTCAGATCAAGTTCAAGGGAAGTTATGATGCTCACTATCCTTGCAGGAGTCCACATGGTATGAAGAAGCACTGTGGGAAGAGTCCATTAGTAGCCACCATGTCTTGTGTCCTCTGGATGACCTAATTTTCCTTCAGCAGCTCCAGCTCCCAGCAGGTCCTGAGGAAACCAGGATCCTGTCAGTGTGAACTAGAGTCACAAGGTCCCATAGCTGAAGCCCAGCGGGTCCTGAGGAGACCCGGCTTCCATTAGCATCGACTCACCCTTGGGTTGTCTGGAAGGCCAGACTGTCTGCAGGGGCTCTGCCCCAAGGGTTAAACCCCAGTGGGTCCCTATATTTCCGGGTTATTTACAATCTGTTTGACCAATCTGAGCATTTCTTTTCATTGAATTGATCAAACAGGTCAAATTAATTCAGTACCCCGGACCCCACTTTTTCTTTTAGAGATGACTTTCTCCCCTTCATCACAAAGAAACTGTAATAAACTCCATTTTTAATCAATTCCATCTAGTCCTCTGCTGCTGCTGCTGCTAAGTCACTTCAGTCGTGTCCGACTCTGTGTGACCCATAGAGGTCAGCCCACCAGGCTCTACCGTCCATGGGATTTTCCAGGCAAGAGTACTGGAGTGGGTTGCCATTGCCTTCTCCCATCTAGTCCTCTACTAGTCTCAATTTTGCCTCCAGGCAGCTGGAGCAGCAGGAAGTAGGCCAGATGAGCTCTTGATCAGCTAATCGGATAAACTAATCTGACAGAGATGAATGCTTTTTGGGAAGGTTGCTGTTTAGCCTTTTGGAAAAGGGATGCGAAAAGTAGCCTGGGTCTGGATATTAAAATTACTTGGGTCTCTTCTCAATGAAAGTTGGGAAGACTTTTATATAACTCTTATGGTAGATAACTATTCTTTAAATACTTTTCAATAAATAATAACAATAATAATGATAATGGGTGAGTCCTAAGTCACTTCAGTCATGTCTGACTCTTTGCGAACCTATGGACTATAGCCCATCAGGCTCTTCTGTCCATGGGATTCTCCAGGCAAGGATACTGGAGTGGATTGCCATGCCCTCCTCCAAGGGATCTTCCTGACTCAGGGATTATACCCATGTCTCTTGTGTCTCCTGCATTGACTGGCAGTTTCTTTACCATTGGTGCCACCTGGGAAGCCCAATAATGATAATGCATAACTCCATTTTTTTTTTTTAATTTCACTAGAACTAAACATTGTACATATTCCCTAAACTAGGAGACAGTATCATTCAGCCTTTCAGAATTCTGCTCATAAAAAAGAAGCTGCTACTAAGCTGATGAATCACCAGTTTTTTTTCCCAGGGTTTGGTTTAGGGAATCGTTTCCATCTGTGAGTGGCAAACATTCCCGCTTAGAAAATTCTCCCTTCTTCTAACATACTAAAAGCACCCCTGGAGTGCTCTAAGAACAGACAGCTGGCCTCAGGGCTTGTAATGCTTTTCTAAGTTATAACTCTCCTCAGAGGCCCTAGGGCAGAGTGCACTCTAGTGATTTGTAGGCTTGCTGGTTGCCATTCTGCCAGCTCAGGTGAAAGACATATCTAAATTTTCCCAGCAGCCTTCTGATTCTCCCTGTGTTAAAGCCTTGTGGTGTGTGTGTGTTTAGAAGATAACAGCTCAGGGAATATATGCAGGTCCCCGGTGTCAGACTAAACTCAGGGCATAGCAGAGGAAGAAAACAGCTAGAAATCTGGAAAAGGTGAACAAAGGTAAAGCCCAAGTTCAAAGGACAAGAGTACGTCAGGGGAGAGTCAGGGATTCTATCCTCGGTGAAGACTGAGTCAAGATCAAAGCTGGACACATAATGTGCAGAAATGAACTCAGGACAAGGCAATGGGCTCAAGCGGGCATGGAAAAGGAAAACAAACATGGGAGTGAGGAAACCTGGGTTTTGATTTCACTTTACTCTGGGTCTCAATTTTTGTATTTCTAAAATGAAATTGTCTCATTTAGATATTACAAGTCTAAGGGAAGTGAAGTCGCTCAGTCGTGTCCGGCTCTTTGTGACCCCATGGACTTGGGCCTACCAGGCTTCTCAGGCCATGGGATTTTCCAGGCAAGAGTACAGGAGTGGGTTGCCATTTCCTTCTCCTGTGAAGGCCATATAAACAAAGTCATACACTCAGCACTATTTAGAGACCAAAGCAGAGCAATGAACTGGAACCAATTAAATAATCGGAAAAAAATACAGATGAAAACAACAGCACTTTGAAAGCAAGTAAAAGTCTGCCTCAGAGAATCTCTCACAGGCATCTTTGACACTCTACTGGGCATTGTTGAAAGATCCTAGAAAGCAAAACCATGCTCCTTTCCCTCTAGGAGGTTGCATCTTTGATGGAAAGAAAAGGTTCACTTTTATATGACTATATATACACACACACACACACACACACACACACACACATGATGTATATATATATACTAGTTCAGAAAAACAATAACTAAAATGGCAAAACATAATACTAAAAGCATTCCTGGGAGAGAGTTTAGGACTTCTCCAATTACGGTGTCCACGTGGTTGATCTGCTTTAGATGTAATGCTTTCCAAGGAAACAGCTGGTGCTAACTCTCAATCTTAGTATAGTCAAGTAGAAGCTTGGGTTTACCTAGCATTTTCAACTGTCTGAAGCTTAAAATCTTTCCATTAACTTTTGTAGCCCTTGTCAACCTCCAAATATATTATATTGATTAGATCTTATTTAAAAAAAAAAAAAAAGGAACACTAAACCAGACTGTAACCTCAAGTATCATGCCTGGACAATAGCAAGATACCACTGGGCATATACTCTAGGTCTAGGTCAGAAGTGGGTCCTGCCCAGTAGAAGGCAATCATTACCACAAACTTAGAAAGACATTTACTCCCCTCTACTATTAATCAACAAGCCATTGAGCATATACTCTGCTAAGAGTGGGACTGAACAGAGTTCAGGAATCAAGGCTGAGAGGCCAGAAATAGAGCTGAGTCCCATCATGTGAAGATGGAGCTCTGAGGAGGGAAAATAGCCTCCTGCCAATTTCGCTTTTATCCTAAGCCTGCAACACTGATTATGGCCGCAAGAATGTCAAAGGCAAAATAATTCTGCTCCTGACAGGCTTGGAAAAAGAAGCTAGGATTTCACATCAGGTGAGAGTCCCCTCCAGAGTTTCACAACACTGGTGAGAGTTTCACATTTTTTTCCCTTCATGGTGTCCCCTTCTTAAGGCAAATAAGAAGTTGTCCATTTGTACAAATGGCAACAAAACTCTAGCATCAGAAATACTTAGAGAATTAAGGATTCTAGTTACTTTTCAAGTTCATCATGTTTCTGTTGGTCCAAGATCACACTTGGAATCTCAGAAAATCTCCCCACTGGAAACTCCATCATCTTTCACAAACTGCCTGCTTGCAAACTTGTCAGCCACAATACACTAAAGGGAAGTTTTCTGAAAAGATTTGTTTCGCTGAACTTTTTAACCAAGCAAGAAATTCAATATTGTGAAATCGAGAAATCATACTGGTTTAAAGTTACCAGTGACCTTACAACAAAGCTAACCCAGCATCAATCACAGCTTCTTGGGTTAAAGATCTTCTGATTTGGGGATTTGCCATCCACTGAATACATCTTTCTCAATCAGTCAATAATTTGCCCTCTGCTGAGAATGATGATCTTTTGTGATATGTTTCCTCTTCTGTGCAAGCTACTTGCTTTCTGCTGGTCTGGAGCCACCTACTAATGAGTTGCACTTTGTTTCTTGTTGGAGCTACTGGCCTTCTAACCTGATTATTTTGCATATGACAGAGTTTATAGCTTCCTCCAGCTCCTACCCACATCCCACCCAAAATACTGGGCATTGAAAATTCGTACTGAAAATCTGGGAACTTCATGTCTTACCCTTAGTTAGACAGGGTCATAGACTGCATCTCCTCTATTTGAAGTGAGACAGCGCCTTTAATTCCACAAGATACAGTCACTGAAGTTTCACAACCGTCCTAGAGATATCAGAGATACTATCTATTCCACTATACCTCTTTTTGTGAAGTGAATTGTGCTCACCTCACAGTTTAGGTATCATGATGTATCTCTTTCCCTTCCATATTGTGGTGAAGTTTATTAGAACTAGAAATGATCATCTGACTCAAGCTTAGCCAGTTGGGTGCTTTCTCGTGGAATTTTAGAACAGGACGACAGAGCCTCTGGCCAATCTGTGCTGGATACTTGAACATGGTGGTCATCTAGTAGTACACTTTCTATGTTATAAGAGTAAATAATTCTAAAGAGATGTAAGGAAATTGGTGGATACAAAGCTGAACTGTAATGCAAAATGCAAGAGATAGAGAAATCAACATTTACTGAACTTTTGCTCATGTTGCACATACAATGTGGGTCACCTGGGATGCTGTGTTCATCGTGGTCTTTCAAGCACACAGGCTAATGGGAGATTTATCTTGACACATGTTTTCCAGATCACTGAGACAGGGAAAGGAAAGGTAGAAAATTGCACACCAGCTCTAGTTTCCACCCCAAAGTGACAATGTCACATCTGCTTACATTTCATTAGCAATACCAAGTCACCCTAACTTCAAAGGATGTGAAAAAGTGAAATTCTACCATGTTCCCAAATGGAAGAAAAATTCAGTATGACTTTGATGCCATCCTTAGGCTTTTTTCCCTCCAAATTAAAAAAAAAAGTCTTTTCTTGGCTTCCTGTTCTTATCTGAAACTCTTCTTACCATGGTCATTAGTGAGTGATGTTTGTTAAATCCAGTTAACACTTTTCAGTCCTTATTTTACCTTCTCTTCCATCTCTCTCTCTCTCTCATTCTCTCTTTCTCTCACTTGCTGCAAAAAAAAAATCATTCCCTAAATACATCATTTTCTTCAGCTTCAGCTCCAGTGCTATCACTGCTTCCCTCCAATATCCTTCTCATTTCTTTTCCTTTCCCTTCTTTTCACATCCATACAACCAAGTTCTCCTTGTGACCCATCACTCCCTGGTGAATTGTACCACATTCTCCAGTCAATGCAAATCAAAATATGGGAGTCGTCTATAGCTTCCTCCTTTCCTCCTTCTACCCTGTATTTTGGTTACCAGGTCTTTACTATGATTTCTCAGTTGATTTATTATAAGAGCCTCCTAAAGTTTCTCCTGCCACCAGCATTAGCCCATGAGTCTTATTCTGCACAAATGATTAGGGTCATCTTTCTAATTACAATTATGTCACTCCCTTGCTTAAATTTTGAATAGTTTCTAAATGCTGAAGGCTGTTGTCAAAATCCTTCAGGTGCTTTATAAGGTCTTCAATATCTGCCCATGATTACTTCACCACTATATTTATTGCCTTGACCCTCTGCATCTGAGTCATGCTATGAATTACCTATATTTCTCAGAACTCCCCTTGATCACTCAATTCTCTATGTCTTTCAGCATGGTATTGAATAGACACCTTTCCTTCCTAATCAGGTCAATTCCTCTAAGACTTGGCTCACTAATTCTTCCTTCCAGGAAGTCTTCTGGGATGCTCCCAGTCCTGATAAGAATCTCCCTGTTGTATGTTCTAAGAACAACTTGCACTTACCTCAGTCTCAATGGTGAGTTATTACAACTGTTTTTCTACCTGGCATTTCATCTTTCTTACCTACTATGAGTTTCATATGGGAAGATTCAGTTTTACTGATATTTGTATACTCGGAGTCTAATACAATGCCTGACACATATTAGAAGCTCAATAAATAACCATTAAATAAATTAATCAATAAAGCCCTATATTCTTATGACCCCCAAATTTAGAAACTGTGCTCAGGGAGGCAGAAAGGAGCAAAAATATGGCATATATATGTGGGTTTCACTGATGGCTGAGCAGATAAAGAATACGCTATATATATCAGTTCAGTTCAGTCAGTCACTCAGTCGTGTCCGACTCTTTGTGACTCCACGAACCACAAAACACCAGGCTTCCCTGTCCATCACAACTCCCGAAGTCCACTCAAACCCATGTCCATTAAGTCGGTGATACTATCCACCATCTCATCCTCTGTCGTCCCCTTCTCCTCCTGCCTTCAATCTTTTCCAGCATCAGGGTCTTTTCCAATGAGTCAACTCTTCGCATCATGTGGCAAAAGTATTGCAGTTTCAGCTTTCAACATCAGTCCTTCCAGTGAACACCCAGGACTGATCTCCTTTAGGATGGACTGGTTGGATCTCCTTGCAGTTCAAGGGACTCTCAAGAGTCTTCTCAACACCACAGTTCAAAAGCATCAATTCTTTGGTGCTCAGCTTTCTTTATAGTCCAACTCTCACATGCATACATGACCACTGGAAAAACCATAGCCTTGACTAGACGGACCTTTGTTGGCAAAGTAATGTCTCTGCTTTTTAATGTGCTATCTAGGTGGTCATAACTTTCCTTTCAAGGAGTAAGTATCTTTTAATTTCATGGCTGCAATCACCATCTGCAGTGATTTTGGAGCCCCCCAAAATAAAGTCTGACACTGTTTCCATTGTTTCCCCATCTATTTGCCATGAAGTGATGAGACCAGATGCCATGATCTTAGTTTTCTGAATGTTGAGTTTTAAGCCCACTTTTTCACTCTCCTCTTTCACTTTCATCAAGAGGCTCTTTAGTTCTTCACTCTCTGCCATAAGGGTGCTGTCATCTGCATATCTGAGGTTATTAATATTTCTCCTAGCAATCTTGATTCCAGCTTGTGCTTCCTCCAGCTCAGCATTTCTCATGATGTACTCTGCATATAAGTTAAATAAGTAGGGTGACAAAATACAGCCTTCACGTACTCCTTTCCCAATTTGGAACCAGTCTGTTGTTCCATGTCCAGTTCTAACTGTTGCTTCCTGACCTGCATACAGGTTTCTCAAGAGGCAGGTCAGGTGGTCTGGTATTCCTATCTCTTGAAGAATTTTCCACAGTTTGTTGTGATCCACACAGTCAATGGCTTTGGCATAGTCAATAAAGCAGAAATAGATGTTTTTCTGGAACTCTCTTGCTTTTTCAATGATCCAGCAGATGTTGGCAATTTGATCTCTAGTTCCTCTGCCTTTTCTAAAACCAGCTTGAACATCAGAAGTTCACGGTTCACACATTGCTGAAGCCTGACTTGGAGAATTTTAAGCATTCCTTTACTAGTGAGTGAGATGAGTGCAATTGTGTGGTAGTTTGAGCATTCTTTGGCATTGCCTTTCTTTGGGATTGGAATGAAAACTGACCTTTTCCAGTCCTGTGGCCACTCCTGAGTTTTCCAAATTTGTTGGCATATTGTGTGCAGCACTTTCAAATCATCATCTTTCAGGATTTGAAATAGCTCAACTGGAATTCTATCACCTCCACTAGCTTTGTTCATAGTGATGCTTTCTAAGGCCCACTTGACTTCACATTCCAGGATGTCTGGCTCTAGGTGAGTGATCACAGCATCGTGATTATCTGGGTTGTGAAGATCTTTTTTGTACAGTTCTGTGTATTCTTGCCACCTCTTCTTAATATCTTCTGCTTCTGTTAGGTCCCTACCATTTCTGTCCTTTATTGAGCCCATCTTCGTACACACACACACACACACATATATGGCTGCTACTCAGTAGTGTCTGATTCTTTGAGACCCCATAGACTATAGCCTACCAGGCTCCTCTGTCCATGGGATTTCCCAGGCAAGAATACTGGAGTGTGTTGCCATTTCCTCCTCCACTAGAGGCTAATATATGCATACGGCCTATATAATTACCTCCACAAAGTAATTATCCAGCATTGATGCCCTTTCTTGGATCTCTGGATAGTTCATGCTACACTCTATCCTTCTGTGATACCTACCTTTCTTTTACCTTTGAGATTCAATTTGAAGGACAGATGACTTGTAAGGGTTCATATTGCTTATAACTGTGTCGGCTTGCTATTATAAACTAAACATATCTATTTAAGGCCTATGTGTTAGTTTCCCAGGACATGCAAAACTGCTGCCCTCAAGGAGTTACAGCCTAAGCAGGGAGCTAAGTTCTAGGCTGCTGGAGTCCAGCTCCAGCAGCCAGATATTCAACCTGAAGAGATGGACAGTGTTGGCGGGAAAATGAGGCAGCCTCTCAATTTTCTTGGACTGCCTATTTATTTCAAGTTTAAGATTTTCTTTTATACTTTTACAACAGCATTAGGTCAGAGGTTTGACATTCCCCCTCACCCAGATTCATTATCTCCATAAATCATTGTTCTCTTCAAACAGAGTTCCTGCTTCAGCGATTCTCTCAGAATCAGCTTTACCATCTATTATCTACTTCCTCTTATGTGTCCTATAGTTAACTTGTGATTACATTGTAACTCATGCTACATTCCTCAGTTTCTTTCTTATCTTTCTAAATCCTGTTTGCCCCTAACATCCTGAGCTCACTATCTCTTAAAAAGACTTCTAGCTATAGTATCTCTAAAGTTCCTAACCCCTATAAGCTATAGTAAAATATGCTAACATTACAACATTCCTTAAATCTTCAACTTCTAACTATTTTAATTATTTCTAAACCCTAAATTCAGTAAACTCCTTTGCCATAAACATTTTCCTCACAAATAGGCTTCAGATAGCAATCCCTCCCATGGCCTCAAGCTGTGGCCTATGTACTCATCCTGGAACACTCTTTTGTAAAAGTCCTTGAATAAATGTCAGTGACTAACTTTATGAATTATTTTCTGAGCACAGCTGCAGAAGGCTTTGCACCTTCTCATTCTCCTCTCAAGAACAATAAGGACCTTAATATTCCTTATCAGTCAACTCAGCCGAGGAGAGGAAAAAACAAGTCAGAATCACAAGGCCTAACTCCTTCATCCCGGATCCGTGCATGTGAGACAAAGAGAGGGCGTTGGGGCCGTGCCTCCATTTTGTCAGTAACACCTAACGCGGCTCCTGACACTAGGCTTAAGGGAAAGAGCACTTACTGTAAAGAAACAGCATTGCAGAATAGGAAACAGCTTGAGAGCTAAAGTCTACACATCTCAATCTGAGTCTCAGCCCTTCCTTAATATCACAGAACACCTGACCAGTATTTACCTCTCTTTTCTATGACTTTACTTTCACTTGGCAAAGTGTGTAAAATAATAAGATAATATTAAAAGATAAAATTTAGGTTATGATAATCCCATGAAATTTAATCAATATGAAAGTACTTTATAATAATAGCTATCATCTACAGCAAACTTTACTGCACATCACCTAGACCTTAATTTTACATTCACATTATTAATTTTATCTAATTGGCTACAAGCCAATGTAGCATTATAAACTCCATGATACATATGGAGAAATAGTGGTTCAGAGAGGTTAAGTAACTCCTCTAATATCACAGAGTAGACAGATCATACCAGGATTCAAACCCTGATCTGTACAATCCAAAGGCCAGGGATGCTAACCATTATATTACACTGACTACCCACAAACAGTCATGTAAATGTAATTCATACACTCAATTGTTCATATATAAGCACTAAGATACAGTACAGCCCATACTATCAATAAAAGCTGACAGTTAATCAAGTTGTTTAGATTTTTTCCATCTGTAAAATGAGTGATTTGGGTCATATTAAATGAGACACACTGAGACCCAAATGAGAATGTGTATCAAGCACTCTGCACAGCAGAGAGTACACATTCAAAAACAAGTACATATTCAGTCATTACTGTTATTAGATTGTTGCTAAGTTTCTTTCTCTATCATGTTTATATAATTCTGTGACATTCCATTCAAAGGCCTAGGGGAACAAAGCATGAGATTTATATCAGATACAAACTCATAAACTACTCACTTATTTATGGAGGACCTGAGGTATTGGAAGTTTTGGGGGACTCTAAGAAATTCATGTTCAGAGAGGTCACCACAATTATCCAGGAAACTTGTTACTGTTTTGCAGGTGTTGAGAATCTTCTCCCTACTTTTTTAAACAGCCCAGGCTCAGAATTAATTCTCCAGCTAAGAGCACAATATGTTCCTGCTTTTCCCTGGACACAGTGCTCCAGGAAGGGTAACTGAACATTTTGTTTATCTAGTAGGAAGAGGGCAGTGGAATTGGCCTGGTTTTGACCACCCTATTCCAAGAGCACCAAAGTATTAAAAACAAACAAACAAAAAAACCTTTAAAATTCTCATTTGTTGTAGACTGTTGGCCACCACCACCTTTCTTTTGTAATAAGCTCAGCTTATGAGGTACAATAAGCAAGTCAGAAATAAACAAGCACCGCTGTCCACTTGGAGAAACAGGTAGACAAGAAGACAAAAATCCAGGGAGTAAGCCAAGATTTTAGGGCCTGATACACATCAAAATCTAGGGGATACAGTATGAGTCATGATGAAAGTTAATGCTATGTAGGTGGAGTCTGAAAAGACAAGAGTTAACATGACATACATCTTCTTTTATAGACCAGTCTAGTTAACCCTTACAATCTTGGGGGCATAGATATGATTAAACTCAGTTCATAGATAAAGAAATTGAGCTTTGGGGAACTCAAGTGACTTTTCAAAGGTTCAGTTCAGTTTAGTCACTCAGTCATCTCCAACTCTTTGCGACCCCATGAACTGCAGCATCCCAGGCCTCCCTGTTCATCACCAACTCCTGGAGTCTACCCAAACTCATGTCCATTGAATCGGTGATGCCATCCAACCATCTCATCCTCTGTTGTCCCTTCTCCTCCTGCCCTAAATCTTTCCCAGCATCAGGGTCTTTTCAAATGAGTCAGCTCTTCACATCAGATGGCCAAAGTATTGGAGTTTCAGCTTCAACATCAGTCCTTCCAATGAACACCAAGGACTGATCTCCTTTAGAATGGACTGGTTGAATCTCCTTGCAGTTCAAGGGACTCTCAAGAGTCGTCTCAACACCAAAATTCAAAAGCATCAATTCTTTGGTGCTCAGCTTTCTTTATAGTCCAACTCTCACATCCATACATTACTAGTGGAAAAACCATAGTTTTGACTGCTGCTGCTGCTGCTGCTAAGTCACTTCAGTCGTGTCCAACTCTTCGCAACCCCATGGACTGCAGCCTATTAGGCTCCTCCGTCCATGGGATTCTCCAAGCAAGAGTACTGGAGTGGGTTGCCATTGCCTTCTCCATAGTTTTGACTAGATGGACATTTGTTGGCAAAATAATGTCTCTGCTTTTTAATATGCTGTCTAGGTTGGTCATAACTTTCCTTCCAAGGAGTAAGCTTCTTTTAATTTCATGGCTGCAATCACCATCTGCAGTGATTTTGGAGCCCCCAAAAATAAAGTCAGCCACTGTTTCCACTGTGTCCCTGTCTACTTGCCATGAAGTGGTGGGACTGGATGCCACAATCTTAGTTTTTTACAAAATTACTAAGCGATTCAAGGGAGCGGAGATAGATAATTAAAAGTTATTTACTACTACTACTACTAAGTCGTTTCAGTCATGTCCGACTCTGTGCGACCCCAAGGACTGCAGCCTACCAGGCTCCTCCGTCCATGGGATTTTCTGGGCAACAGTACTGGAGTGGGGTGCCATTGCCTTCTCCCAAAAGTTATTTACAATTATTATTTAAATTTTTAAAGAAGATTTAAATAAACTGATATGAGAGGGTAATTAGAAATAAGGGTAATAGTAGCTAGATGGAGTCTATTAGCTATATATTATTGCATAACAAATTACCATAAATTTGGCAGCTTTCAAAAAACATGTTTATTTTCTCAGTTTTTGTGGACTAGAAGTCTAGGCATGGCTTATCTGGGTCCTCTTCTTAGGGTCTTCTGAGGTACCAAGCAAGTGTCAGCAGGACTATATTCTCATATAGGCTTCACTGAGGAAGAATCCACTCTCAGCCTCATCCAGGTTGCTTATCTACTTCAACTGTAGCACTGCTAGTCTTTGAAGGGAAGCTGCCCTAAGTTTCTAGCCACATGGACCTCCCAGTATGGCTGCTTATTTCATCAAGTCAATAAGGAAATTCTCTAGCAAAACAGATTCTTAAATATCATGCAAGTCATAGTCCATTCCCTTTACCATATACTACTGGTTAGATGCAAGTCACAATCATCCACACTTAGAGCAGGGGCATGGACAGTGAACACTGTGCTGTGTGCTTAGTTGTTCAGTTGTATCTGACTCTTTGAGACCCCATGGACTGTAGCCCGCCAGGCTCCTTTGTCCATGGGACTCTCTAGGCAAGAATACTGGAGTGAGTTGTCATGCCCTTCTCCAGGGGATCTTCCCAACCCAGGAACTGGAACCAGGTCTCCTGCATTGCAGGCAGATTCTTTACTATCTGAATCACCAGGGAAGCCCAGCAGGAATTATGAAGGCCATCTTAGAGTCTTAGCATTTAAAGATTCTATCCAGTAATTTTACATAGCCTTAATTGAAGCAAAATGTACTAGCTAAAGCATAGTTCTACAATATATGCATAAAACGGACACATCTGGGCAAAATAAGAGAAAACAAAATTCTGTTATTGGCTGTCCTATACACAACCAAAATATTTAAGAGGCAGTTCTTTAACAAATTCATTTTATTTATGTATTTTTCATTTTCTTGCAGGCTATTTTGAGATGAGGTAGAGCATCCTGAAAGGCATTCTGTTATATCAACTCTAGGATCTCCTTTTGCTTTTGTAGAAGTCTGCTGATTTCCATTTTAATCAAACCCTGAGAGAATACTGGTTCCACAATACTGGCTCCCCCCTCTAGAACTACACTAGAAAACAAACTTCTAAATTTTAATTTGTAAATCATCTTAGAATTTTTAAAAAGCAGCCAATGTATTTAGAGTATTTCAGCCTCATAACAATTTGAGCACAATCTGTGCACACCTGCCTGTTTCTTTCTTTTTTAATCTCAGTTTAGCATAAATCAAGCTTATATGAGGAAATGACAATTCTATGAGTAACTGAGCCCTCAAGGTCATACATACCTCTGCAACTGAGGGACTTCTAGTCTGATACCTATTATTCTCTTATTACCCTCAGATAATTTGATAATTAAATTATTTGAATGGTATCCCAAAGAAATTCAAATGTCTAAGGATTTTCCTTCAAATAAGTACATTCTAAAGAATACTGCTTAGACAACAATAAATTCATGAAGGGAATTTGGGACTTTAAAAATATCACTGCGTTGATTTTCTTCAAATTTCCTGGGTGAGGAAATAATCTTTTACTAGGGGAAAAGTCTCCTATTGTTGAGAATTTAAGGGGAAAAGCCTGTTTGATATAAGATTGGCCCTGAGATCTAACCCCAAAATCTTCTGAACTTGCCTAGCTTCTTTTTTGTAATATTTGAATAATACCCACCATAGGATTCTTATAAAAATTTGTAGGATTTTTATAAGAATTAAATAATAAATATAAATGTAACAAATATAATAACAAATAAATTAATAAAATAATAAATGTAATAACAATTATAAAGTATATGAGATTGTGACTGGTACCACTTAAGATTTTAAAAATCTATAATTATAGCTCCTCATAGCTTGAAATTGAATAGGACTACACAGAAAGCCCTGCATTACAGACCAGATTTTTTCTATCTAACTGGCTGTTATCTTCAACTCGCATTGGCAATCTATCTGACTGTCTCATACCTGGCCTACCTACATCCACTATTTAATTCATTTTTCTTCTTTCTTGATTTCTGATAACCCTTCCCACCAACTACTTACCCTTTTCTGTATTCCTACACCCAACACACCCAAGAAAAGCTTTTCTCCTCTGGCCTCAGCCATGCTCATTGGAAAGCCCTCTGCTGCCCTCATCAGTCATTGTGAGGAAATGCCCATAACCTCCAGAGAAGTTCAGTTCGTTCAGTCACTCACTGGTGTCTGTCTTTGCAACCCCATGGGCTGCCACATGCCTGTCCATCACCAACTCCCACAGCCTACTCAAACTCATGTCCATTGTATCAGTGATGCCATCCAACCATCTCATCCCTTCTCCTCCCACCTTCAATCTTTCCCAGCATCAGGGTCTTTTCCAATGAGTTGGTTCTTTGCATCAGGTGGCCAAAGTACTGGAGTTTCAGCTTCAGCATCAGTACTTCCAGCGAATATTCAGGACTGATTTCCTTTAGGATGGACTGGTTGGATCTCCTTGCAGTCCTGGAAAGGGCACAAAATGCACGCCCAACCCACAGAGACTGAGCCAGAACTGTGTCTGAGTGTCTCCTGTGGAGGCAGTGGTCTGCCGCAGAGACAGGGGCTCTGGGTGCAGCAGACCTGGGTATGGCATCAGCCCTCTTGAAGGAAGTTGCCATTAACTCCACCATAGAAGTGCCAGAACTTACACAGGACTAGGAAACAGACTCTTGGAGGGCACAAACAAAACCTTGTGTGCACCAGGACCCAGGAAAAAGGAGCAGTGACCCCACAAGAGGCTGACCCAGACATGTCCATGAGTGTCCAGGAGTTTCCAGCAGAGGTGTGGGTCAGAGGTGGCCTGCTCCATGGGTGGGGGCACTGACTGCAGCATGGGACCTTTTGAAGGAGGTTGCCATTATTTTCATTATCTCTAGTTTGGCCTCAGATCAAGCAACAGGGAGGGAACACAGCCTCACCCATCAACAGAAAATTGGATTAAAGGTTTACTGAATATGGCCCCACCCATCAGAACAAAATCTCCAGAGAGACTCTCTCCCTGTAAACCATGAATGTTTGGTTTGCATTAGGTTCCAATAAAAGGAAGATTAATGTGAATGTTACAGTAGCAAAAATATAGAAAATCTATTGTGTTCTATGGTAGGCACAAATTTTTATGGGTAGACAGTGCCATTTTATCCTGAAGTATATTTTTTAGTATCACATAATGGAAGAAAAACTCCTAATTCAAGCAAATCCTTTAAGTACAAAGAAGGCAGGGCCTTTTGATGAATTCTGAGAACATATTCTATAGTGGTCTTAGATCTATTTGAGCTGCTATCACAAAATATAAAATATCATAATCTACATGGCTTAAAGAATGAATATCTCTCATAGCTCTAGAAGTTGAGAAGTTCAAGATCAGGGTGCCAGCAGTTTTGGTGTCTGATGGAGCCTGTTTCTTGGTTCATAGACAACCATCTTCCTACTGTGTCCTCACATGATGGATGGGATAAATACCTCTTTTATAAGGGTATTAATTCCATTTATGAGAGCTCTCTCCTCATGGCCTAATCACCTCCCCAAAGCCCCACTTCTAAGTACCATAACATTGGGGATTAGATTTCAACAAATGTATTTGAGGGAACAAAAACATTAAGTCTATAGCACCCTTTGATTAAGTGAAATAATGATAAATTTGTATTAAGTAGAATTTGTAGCTCCATCCTTTCCAAAAAAAGAAAGAGAAAACAGAAAATCATGCAGAACAGTGATTAAGAACTTAGAAGTCAAACAGACCTGATGTTGATCTCAAAACCCAGCAACTTTGGACAAGCTACTTAAACTCCCTAAACTGGATTTTCCTTTAGTAAATGGAAGTAATAACAATACCTACTTCATAACATTATTGCAAGTATTAAATTGATATTATATTCAGGCAGAAAGAAAATGATAACAAATGGAAATAAAGATAGACGGAGTAAAGAGCACTAAAATGGCAATAAAATGAAAAAAATATTATTCTTTTATTTTTAATATATTTTAAAAGACAATTAAATGTTTAAACACAAATAATAGTAAGATTAAACATGGTTTAAAGCAGTTGCAAAACTGCACATGAAGAAAATACAAAAGTTGGATGAGGAGAAAAAGATGTATACTATTGAAAAATTCATGCAATGTTAATTAATTAAGTGGTATAATTTTACCTGAAGTTATAATGTGATAAGTTAAAGATGTATAATATAAAACCTAAAGCAAATAGTATAATAAAGAGTTATATGTATCCAATTAATAATTCAGATAAAACAGAATCATAAATATATTAAGTTAATCCATCAGAAGGATGATAATGGGGGAAATAAGGAATTTTTAAAAAATGGATGAGACAAACAAAAAGCAAGTAGCAAAGTGATCGGTTTAAACCAAAACATATCAATAATTACAGAAAGATTTTTAAAAGATATTTCTAAACATCCTATGGATCAAAAAACAAAAATCAAAGAGGATATTAGAAAGTACTTTAAACTGGATCAAAATAAAAACACAACATATCAATGTCTCAAATTTTGTTGTTCATTGATTAGTAGCAAATTTATGGTACTAAACCCTTATTTTAGAAAAGATGGACTTAATGACTTTAAGCATCTAGAAAAACAAGAACTCAAATTAATCTCAAAGTAATTAGAAAGAAAGTGTAAGTATCAAAGTAAAAATTAATGAAGTAGAAAAAAGGAAACAAATAGAAATATGAAACTGAACCAAAAGTTGGTTCTTTGAGGTCATTTAAGTTGACGGACCTCTAGTCAAACATACTAGAGAAAAAAAGACAAATTAGCAGCATCAGGGAATGAAAGATGTAACAATTCTATAGATTCTATAGATATTAAAGAACAATAAGAAAATACTAAAAACTTTATGCTTTGAAATACACAACCTTCTTAATATCACACAAAAAGAAACCAGTATCCCGAGTATTTCTATATCTATTAAAGAGACCAGATTTGTAGTTAATAACTTTCAACAAAATAAACTCCAAGTCCAGATGACTTCAATGGTTACTTCTACCAAATTTTTAAGGAAGAAATAATATCAATTCAATAAACACCCTCCCATAAAATTGAAGAAGAGGGAATACATAAATTACTTAAAATAAATAAAATTTTAAGTAATTAATACAATACAATATATAGAAAGAAAATATATCATGACCAAATGGGGTTTAGCCCAGAGATAAAAGTTTAGTTTCGCAATCAAAAAATGAATCAAAATAAAATTTTTTAGAATCAATAAAATTTATTATCTTAACAAAAATACACATGATTATCTTAATAGATATAAAAAATCATTTCCTAAAATCTAACACTTATTCCTGATTTAAAAAAAAGAAACTCTCAGTCAAATTGCAATATAAGGTAACTTTCTGAATCCAAATAAAGGGCATCTATCAAAAACTTAGAGCTAATACTTAGTGATGTTAAAATAGACTCTTTTCTAAATATTAGGAAAAATACAAGGATGACCACTTTCAACACTTCTTTTATACATTGTACTTAAAGTTCAATTTACTATCATAAGGCAAGAAAAAGAAACAAAATGAATGCAGATTAGAAGGAAGAAATAAAATCCAGTACCTGTGAATGTGACCTTTATGGAAATAGGGCCTCCTTTGCAGATGTAATCAAGTTAGGATGAGGTCAAACTGGATTAGGGTGAGTTCTCATTCAATGACTGTCAACCTTATAATACAAAGGAAATTAGGACACAGATATGCAGAAAAGAAGGATATGTGAAATGGAGGCAGAAATCAGAGTGATGCAGCTACAAGCTAAGACACACCAAAGATGGCTGTCAACTACCATCTACGTGTAGTATGATTTCTATAGCTATTCAAGGGAAAATCTGAAATTCAAAGAGCAGACAATCAATAGAGATTTGTCGATACTCTATGCCAGGCACTTTATACACTGCATCATTTAATTTTCTTAATGATCCAAGGGAGGGATTAAATTGTCTCTAAACAGACAAGGAAACTAAACTTCAAAGGAATTAAGTAACCTACATGAATGAGAAGTAGAATTTGTATTCAAACTCGTTTGGCAGACTCTCGACTATTCAGTTTGTAATCAACAAAATACTAAATTGAATTAATCTGATTCCTGTGTACCCACTTAAAAATACCTGTCCACTTTGAAAGGATGGGAGAAGTGGCAGAGGATAAATAGCTTATTAAATAAATGCTCATTGATTTTCATCATTCAATTATGACTAAAGTTGACAACTAAAGCCCAGGCAAAGTGCCCTACACCAAGCTCTCACAGCAATATATATTTATTATAAAGCCAAAGACATAAAATTTTTGAGTTATGAGGAACTATATTCATCTTTAGTACAATGACTTACTTTATACCTAAGGGGAGGAAAGTCCCCAGACAGATGGAATTACCTGCCCAAACTCAAAAGAGACAACTCAAGGCTCTTGACTCCTGCTCTACACTGAATTTATTAATGGAAATTTGGCAGAACTCCAAAGCTATGTAAACATTTTCACCAGTCTTTGATCTCAACATGTGAAAAGAAAATAAATAAGAAAAATATTACATGACAGAAAACTAAGAATAAAAAAACCTTAATAAGGATAAATTATTATAATCTACTTGTTTCCAGGAGGATACATCAAGTCTTTTGTAGTCCTATTTTGTATTCATCTTTGCACTCAACAAGACAGACATGATATATATTCAAAGCAGAGACTAATGTATCCATTCAACATAGACAAAATTATCACTATATAGATAGTTTTTCCACTGATAACTTTATTATTAAAAATCACCTCAAACCAGATTAAAGACTTAAACATCAGATTTGAAACCATAAAACTCCTGAAAGAAAACATAAAGAAAAAACTTTTTGACATGGGTCTTGGCAATGAATTCTTGGATATAACACCGAAAGCACAGGCAACAATAGCAAAAATTAACAAGTGGGATTGCATCAAAGTGAAAAGCTTCTGAACAGCAAAAGAATCAACAAACTAATAGGCAACCTATAGAATAGGAGAAAATATTTGCAATACATGAGTATTTGGAACTATAAGATATGACATATAAAAATAAATGAGTATATCAAAATTTATTAAATATCTTTAATGAAACCAGTATCTAACAATTAGAAAACAGTTAAACTGTTTAACTGTTTGGGGGATTTTAAAAAAATCCCTCAAACTGGTGTCCATATTAGAGGAGACAGTGTTTCTTTTGTAGTTCTAATATAAAATAAGACCACATTGAACATTCCATATTGGAATATATACCTAGTAAAGGTATGTATATAGTAAAGGATTATTATCCAAAATTTGTAAGGAACTCTTACAACTCAAAAGTTAAAAAAAAAAAAAAAGTTGATTAATTAAATCAATCTAAGAAAAGGGCAAAGCACCTGAACAGACATGTCTCCAAAGAAGATATACAGATGGCCAGCAGGTTATGAAAAGTGCTCATCATCACTCATTATCATTAATCATCTGGGAAATGCAAATGAAACCCATAATGAGATGGTTTTTCACATTTAAGATTGAGACTGTCAACAAAACAAAAAGTGTTTGTGAAGATATGAAGAAAAGGGACTCTCATATACTACTGGTAAGAATGTACACTGGTGTAGTAACTATAGAAAATAGTACAGAGGTTCTTCAAAAAGAGAACTACCATATGAACCAGAAATCTCACTTTTAGGTACATATTCAAAGGAATTGAAGATCTTAAGGAGATACCTGCATTCCCACATTATTTTGCAGCATTATTCAGAATAGCCAAGGCATGGAAGCAAACTGTCCATTAATAGACACATAGCCAAAGAAAATGTGCTAAACATACAAAAAGAAGGCTAACAATAAAAGAAATCATGCTCTTTGCAATATGAATGAACCTGGAAGACATTATGCTAAGTGAAATAAGCCATACACAGAAGGATAAATACTACATGATCCTATTTACATGAGGGATCTAAAATAGCCAGACCAATAGAAGCAGAGAGCAGAATGGTGGTTGCCAGGTATTGGGAGGAGGGGCAAGCCAGGAGGTCAAAAGTTACAAAGTTTCAGTTAAGCAAGATAAATATCTTAAGAGATCTATACAGACCATAGTTGGCAGTACCTATAGTTAAGAACTGGAAAAGGGAATGGCAAACCCCTCCAGTATCTTGCCTGGAAATTCCATGGATAGAGGAGCCTGGTGGACTCTTCTCCATGGGGTCACAAAGAGTCAGACACAGCAACTAAACAACAACAGTTACCAATAGGGCTTCCCTAATGACTCACTCTATTTTATATCAAAAATTTTGCAGAATATAGAACTTATGTTTTCATAAAACTAATATTAATAAAGAAGGGGGGATCTTTTGAAGGTGATGGACATGTTATGGCATAGGCTGTGGTGACGGTTTCACAGGTGTAGTCTTATCTCCAAACACATTCTATAAGGCATTCTGAAAGCTAATAACACATCAGCAAATTGTTTTTTAAAATTAGCAACTATAAAGAAGTGTGCTGCATAGTAACAGTAATAACAATGATGAATCTTTTTTGTGTTATTCTTTCTCCTGTCTCAGCAAAGTATTTTTGTTCTAAAAGACAACTACAGAAATTGTTTTTCTCTTGCTATGAAAATAGGCATTATGTAATGAAAAGACCATTTGGCTGAGACCTGGATACCCAGGTTATAGACTGGGCTGAGTCAATACCTTTATTACTTTGGAAAAATTCCTACAACTGCTCTGCAGCTCTTTCCTGAGGAATTAACATGGTGTTGCGTGTCAATTACATTTCAAAAACAAACTCATAGAGAAAGAGATCACATTTGTCCATAGGAGAGACAGAGGGATAGGGGTATGGGGAATTGGATAAAGGCAATCAAAAGTTACAAACTTTCAGTTATAAAATAAATAAGCACTAGGGATGTAATATACAACATGATAAATATAATTAACACTGTCGTATGCCATATCTGAGGCTTCCCTGATGGCTCAGCTGTAAAGAATCCACCTGAATGCAGGAGACGCAGGACACACAGGTTTGATCCCTGGGTCAGGAAGATCCCCTGGAGGTGGAAATGGCAACCAACTCCAGTATTCTTGCCTGGAAAATCCCATGGACAGAGGATCCTGACAGGCTACAGTTCATGGGGTTGCACAGAATTGGACATGACTGAGCAACTGAGCAGGTACAAATGTGTGCTCTATCTGAAGGGTTTCCCTGGTGGCTCAGTGGTAAGGAACCTGCCTGCCAATACAGGAGACTCAGGTTTGATTCCTGGGTGGGGAAGATCCTGTGGAAAAGGAAATGGCAACCCACTGCAGTATTCTTGCCTGGGAATTCCCATGGACAGAGGAACCTGGCAGGTTACAGTCCTAGAGTCGCAGAAGCGGTGGATATAACTTAGCAACTAAACAACAACATGCTATATCTGAAAGTTAAGAAGGTAAATCCTAAGAGTTCTCATCATAAAAAACTTTTTTTTTCTATTTCTTTAACTTTGTAACTATGTGAGATGATGAATGTTGACTAAACTTATTGTGGTAATGCTTTCATGACATAAATAAGTCAAATCATTAGCTGTACACCTTAAACTGATAGTGTGTGTGTGTGAGTGCATGCTAAATCACTTCAGTCATGTCCGACTCTTTGCAACTATATGGACTATAGCCTGCCAGGTTCCTATGTCCACTGGATTCTCCAGGCAAGGATACTGGAGTATGTTGCTATCCCCTCCTCCAGGAGAATCTTCCCGACCCAGGTATTGAACCCATGTCTCCTGCAGCTACTGCATTGCAGGCAGATTATTTTACTGCTGAGCCACTGGGGAATTCCCAAACTGACAGAGTTCTCTATATTAATTATATGTATCTCAATAAAAGTGAAAGAAAAAATATGGTGGTTAACCCATAGATTAATGGATATGTATGGTGTCTTCTGGCTCTAAAATTCTACCATTTTATAAAATACTATAAGCTTCCCTCTGGCAAAAAAAAAAAAAGGAGCTAACATTATATTGCAATAGCTTATTAATTACACACACTCACACATACACACACACACCATGGAATATATCAGTATCTCTCTTCTGAGCAACAACAGAGAAATAACCCAGTATCCCAGGCCCAAGGATGGAGAGAGAGGTGCTGTCTGAGATTAAGACAATTGTTTCTTACATGGAATTTCAGCTCCCACATACTACCTGAGCACTTGAGCATGTCCCCCTGCCCACTGATGATAATAACCAGAGGGAAAGCAGTTAATCTCTTTCCAAGATTCACCAATATCTCTTCAATTACTAATACTAGACGTATCAGGTTGCTAGCTGACAAGGGGCAGTGTCCACTACCACTCCCAGTTCTACAGAAAGGAACTCAGCAGAGCCATACACAAGCATCCAAAGCAACGACTAGACCATGGTGTCATGTCCTCCAGAAGCCCTGTCTCTGTTTCCCTTTTTGGTTTCACATCAATTGCTGACCTCAATAAGACTGCAGCCGTGAAAGAAATGGAGCACCTGCAAAGTTCCACACAGGCAGCTTAGCTGCTGAACCCTTACCTACAACTGACACTCACAGCCCCACTGCCATCACAGGTATCTTCTGGTTAAAATTAACAAAACTTCTTTTATCTAAAAGGATCTCACATTCTGTGAGATTTTCCTCCCAAACCTATGTGGATGGGACTGCCAGGATGCACACAAAGAAAACCACTGTACCATCCCTAATTGGCCAACATAGAAATGAATGTGGATAAAAGCATGCTGGAAAAGGGCAGGATTCTAATAATCTCCTATTATTTGGGGATGTTTTGCCAGCTGGCAGAGCCAAATCCATGCACATTCTCAGCCAGTTCTCATCTTTGGGAAGCAGTGAGGTGAAAACAAAGGGATCAACCTGGATTTCAGATTCATTCAAATGAGCAGTTCACATTCAGTGTTCCCAGACTCGCTGTGGGCCTCCTTCAGTTAACAGACCGAGGTCTAATGCCTGAAAACATAAAGGGAACCTGGGCCAGTGTAGTGCCAAAGGTAAAATTTTCAAAATCAGAGCATAAATGTCTAAAGATCTAACCTACAAAATCATTCTACACATATGAAAAGTTTTATGCAAAATATATTTATTGCAATATCTAAAATATCCCATAATTAGAAACATTAATATCCCCAAATGATGTTTAATTAGCTATGTAATATCCATTTCACAGAATATTTTGAAGCCCTTGAAAATATTTACATTGAGTTTATAATAATACAGAAAATCCATGGATTAAAAAAGGAGATACAGAATTGTAAATACATAACATTATGTCAAGTAAATGAAAGAATAAATATTTTGAAAAGTTAAAAACAAAGTCTAGAAAGAAAAAGTACCAAAATGTTAGAATAGAATTAACAGTTGTTTTTTCTTTGGTTGGTAGGACTGAGTGACTTTTTTTGTTTGTTTCATTTTCCTTTATTTTCTAACTATTTAATGAAATATCTGATGTCTAAATAACAGAAAAGAAATAAAAAGACTAAACGAAGTTTTCGACCAAGTTCTAAGCTAAAAACTAATTAAGCTTTCCTTTTTTGTATGTATTTTTATCAGGCCTACAAATTACAAAGATGTCTGGCACTGGGATGATTTCTAAGGCTACAGCTCCTCCCTCAGCCACCTCGATTCTACCTCCAACAACTTAGGAGAGGTTTAAGTTCAAGTCGTTCTTCAAGGTACCAAGAGAAAACTCATTACCTAGTGCTACTTTGACCCTGCTGCTAAGCCTTGAATTATAGACTATGAGCACTAAAGAAATAGCTTAGTGAGGTGTGGGTTTTTTCAAATATATATAATTGTATTCACTTATTTTTGGCTGTGCTGGGTCTTCGTTGCTGTGTGGTCTTTTTCTCTAGTTGTGATGAGCAGGGGTTACTCTCCAACTGCTGTGCACAGGCTTCTCATTGCGGTGACTTTTGTTGCGGAGCATGGGCTCTAGGGCGCATGGGATTCAGTAGTTGTGGCTCCCAGGCTCTGAAGCACAGACTCAGTAGGTCTGGTGCATGGGCTTAGTTGCTCCTTGGCACGTGGGATCTTCCTGGACCCCAAGGATCAAATCCTTATCCCCTGCCTTGGCAGGCAGATTCTTTACCACTGAACCACCAGGGAAGTCTGAGGTATGTTTTTGATCAGACTGCTTTTAAGAAGATAAGCTAATAATAGCTGGGCTGTAAGTAGAGATAACCATAGGCAAACTGAAGAGAAAGAGCAGCAAGCTGTATAAATTCAGATGTACCTGCCTGCAGCTCATGTGCCTGACAATGAGCCGCTACACATCTAAATGACTGAACCTCTCAGTTGCCTTTAATTTTGCACTATTGTATTATAGTGACCAGCAATAAGTTCCTGGTAGTTAAACCATATCTAAGCTGGTAATTGAGCTAGCAAATAAAGAATCTGTTTGAATTCACATGGTGACTCTAGAGTTTAAAAAATCCTGCAGAAAGAATACTCTAATCTGATTTTTCTTACTCGCTTTTTTAGCTGGGTGGGCTGTGATCTGTGATTATATACAGGTGTGAATTGGCTTATTATAGTTGCAAAAAAGAAAAAAAGAAACCTATTTCAATAAAATAGGTGAATTTATTATAAGGTTATAAAGATGTTTCATGGAAAAAAGAGAAGCAGATACATCTCAGGAACAAACAGGAAGTGTAAACTAGAATCTATAGGGAACCTAGAAAGACTTCCTCCTAGTTTAGTTCTCCTTCTCTCTGTGCTTCTGCCTCATTAATTTGTTTTTATCTCTGTTTTTCCCATTTATTGGCTACAGACCTGGCTACAGACCTTATTTACGGGTCCAATCACCCAAAGAAAGACTGACTCTCTCTCCCTTTCTCTCTATAAAACTTAAAATAATGTGACAAATCTAAGACTAAATATATTTGTTACTTCAGTAAGAATAAAACATATGTATTCATTTATTAAAAGAAAAAGTCTTCTATATTTTATCACAAAGCAAAACCCACTATACACTGTAAATGTAAATCAATCATAAATATTAATTTAGAAAATTTAAAAATGAAATGATAAATTGCTTTCTTACTATAAAAACAAGTCAGAATCTGTGATCTCAGTATCACACTGATTAAATAAATGGCAAAAAGCATAATATATGGTGAAAAAAGAATAAAGTTTTAAAATAGTAAAGGTTATAATTCTCAATAAAACTATAATAATATGAATACCTATATGTTATAAAAAATAGTATTGATATTCACAAATAAAAACTAGTGAATATTCAAGGAAGAAAGAGAAACATGATAAAAGAAGAAAATAAAGACAGGAAGACTATGCTTTCTTTCAAGTATCCATGTAAAATTTCAAAAAGCTATTAGGCCATGAAAAATTCAGTGAAGATATAATCAGTTCTGATGGGAGGATGATTTGAGAGGCTTCACAGAGGAAGCAATGGCAAAGTGGGCTTTGAATTAACCCAAAATATAAAGTGGCAGCCCCAAATAACAGAAAGAAATGTGCAAAACCCAAGACAAGACTCACAACTCCTCCTCCAATTTATAGCCCCCAATTTTCTCCAAAATCACTGCAGATGGTGACTACAACCATGAAACTAAAAGACACTTGCCTCTTGGAAGAAAAGCTATGACAAACCTAGACAGCATATTAAAAAGCAGAGACATTACTTTGCTGACAAAGGTCCTTATAATCAAAGCCATGGTTTTTCCAGTAGTCATGTATGGATGTGAGAGTTGGACCATAAAGAAGGCTGAACGCTGAAGAATTGTTGCTTTTGAACTGTGGTGTTGGAGAAGACTCTTCAGAGTCCCTTGGGCTGCAAGGAGATCAAATCAGTCAATTCTAAAGGAAATCAGTCCTGAATGTTCATTGGAAGGACTGATGTTGAAGCTGAAGCTCCAATACTTTGGCCAACTGATGCAAAGAACTGACTCATTTGAAAAGACCCTGATGCTGGGAAAGATGAAGGCAGGAGAAGGGGACGACAGAGGATGAGATGGCAGCACTGACTTAATGGACATGAGTTTGAGCAAGCTCTGGGAGATGGTGAAGGACAGAGAAGCCTGGCATGCTGCAGTCCATGGGGTCGCAAAGAGTTGGACATGACTGAGTGACTGAACAACTTCCTCTTAGGCTTCCTAGGTTGAGTAGTGGTAAAGAACCTGCCTGCCAATGCAGGAGACAAAAAAGACCCAGGTTTGATGGCTGAGTCAGAAAGATTCCCTGGAATAGGAAATGGCAACCCATTCCAGTATTCTTGCCTGGAAAATTCCATTGACAGAGGAGTCTGGTGGTCTTCAATCCATGGGGTCACAAACAGCTGGACACCACGGAGTGACTAAGCACACACAGCACAATTTCCTCTTAAAAGAACAAAAAAGTTAAACCTTTAAATCTCCCAAAACAGAAGCAACACATGTGAAAGATGACATAAAATCTGTTCTGTTTATATATATAATCTTTCTGCCTATGTTTTAATCAAGTCCAACTTTTCTTTTAAAATAACACCCAAATGTTAATAAGGAAAAATTGTTTTAGATTTTGGCACTTCTATAAATTTAGGGAAAAAATACATAGTATTGAGAAAGTCAATTCCTAGACAGGTTGATAAGAAATCTGGGGGTCCCCGAACAGATAGGGGTCTGGAATTCTTAAGGAGAAGGAAAGGACAAACATTTTTTTTTTCTCTACATTCCTTAGTCTTAGTCATATTAAAAAAAAAAAAATTTTTTTTTCTTTAAGCCCAGAACTGATGATTATACAAGAAGCAACTCAGTTTAAACTCTGTACTAAGGATTCTATAACAACAATGTATCCTGCTTGAGGACAGTTTCTCCTTCCTGAAAAACTTCTGGCTAATTCTGTTGTCTTAAAATGTAAATTATAGGACTGGGTATAGTAAGATCTTTACAACCTGAAGGTCAGGAAGGGATGCGGTGAGGAGATACCCTTTGTCCAAGGTAAGGAGCAATGGCTGCGCTTTGATGGAGCAGCCGTGAAGAGATACCCCACACCCAAGGTAAGAGAAACCCAAGTAAGACGGTAGGTGTTGCAAGAGGGCATCAGAGGGCAGACACACTGAAACCATACTCACAGAAAACTAGTCAATCTAATCACACTAGGACCACAGCCTTGTCTAACTCAGTGAAACTAAGACATGCCCGTGGGGAAATCCAAGATGGGCGGGTCATAGTGGAGACATCTGACAGAATGTGGTCCACTGGAGAAGGGAATGGCAAACCACTTCAGTATTCTTGCCTTGAGAATCCCATGAACAGAATGAAAAAGCAAAATGATAGGATACTGAAAGAGAAACTCCCCAGGTCAGTAGGTGCCCAATATGCTACTGGAGATCAGTGGAGAAATAACTCCAGAAAGAATGAAAGGATGGAGCCAAAGCAAAAACAATACCCAGCTGTGGATGTGACTGGTGATAGAAGCAAGGTCCAATGATGTAAACAGCAATATTGCATAGGAACCTGGAATGTCAGGTCCATGAATCAAGGCAAATTGGAAGTGGTCACACAAGAGACGGCAAGAGTGAATGCTGACATTCTAGGAATCAGCGAACTGAAATGGACTGGAATGGGTGAATTTAACTCAGATGACCATTATATCTACTACTGCGGGCGGGAATCCCTCAGAAGAAATGGAGTAGTCATCATGGTCAATAAAAGAGTCCGAAATGCAGTACTTGGATGCAATCTCAAAAACAACAGAATGATCTCTGTTCGTTTCCAAGGCAAACCATTCAATATCACAGTAATCCAAGTCTATGCCCCAACCAGTAATACAGAAGAAGCTGAAGTTGAACGGTTCTATGAAGACCTACAAGATCTTTTAGAACTAACACCCAAAAAAGAGGTCCTTTCATTATAGGGGACTGGAATTCAAAAGTAGGAAGTCAAGAAACACCTGGAGTAACAGGCAAATTTGGCCTTGGAATACGGAATGAAGCAGAGCAAAGACTAATAGAGTTTTGCCAAGAAAATGCACTGGTCATAACAAACACCCTCTTCCAACAACACAAGAGAAGACTCTATACATGGACATCACCAGATGGTCAACACCGAAATCAGATTGATTATATTCTTTGCAGCCAAAGATGGAGAAGCTCTATACAGTCAGCAAAAACAAGACCAGGAGCTGACTGTGGCTCAGACCATGAACTCCTTATTGCCAAATTCAGACTGAAATTCAAGAAAGTAGGGAACACTACTAGACCATTCAGGTATGACCTAAATCAAATCCCTTATGATTATACAGTAGAAGTGAGAAATAGATTTAAGGACTAGATCTGATAGATAGAGTGCCTGATGAACTATGGAATGAGGTTCGTGACATTGTACAGGAGACAGGGATCAAGACCATCCCCATGGAAAAGAAATGCAAAAAAGCAAAATGGCTGTCTGGGGAGGCCTTACAAATACCTGTGAAAAGAAGAGAGACGAAAAGCAAAGGAGAAAAGGAAAGATATAAACATCTGATGCAGAGTTCCAAAGAATAGCAAGAAGTGATAAGAAAGCCTTCTTCAGCGATCAATGCAAAGAAATAGAGGAAAACAACAGAATGGGAAAGACTAGAGATGTCTTCAAGAAAATCAGAGATACCAAAGGAACATTTCTTTCAAAGATGGGCTCAATAAAGGACAGAAATGGTATGGACCTAACAGAAGCAGAAGATATTAAGAAGAGATGGCAAGAACACACAGAAGAACTGTACAAAAAAGATCTTCACGACCCAGATAATCACAGTGGTGTGATCACTGACTTAGAGCCAGACATCCTGGAATGTGAAGTCAAGTGGGCCTTAGGAGGCATCACTACGAACAAAGCTAGTGGCGATGATGGAATTCCAGTTGAGCTATTCCAAATCCTGAAAGATGATGCTGTGAAAGTGCTGCACTCAATATGCCAGCAAATTTGGAAAACTCAGCAGTGGCCACAGGACTGGAAAAGGTCAGTTTTCATTCCAATCCCAAAGAAAGGCAATGCCAAAGAATGCTCAAACTACCGCACAATTGCACTCGTCTCACACGCTAGTAAAGTAATGCTCAAAATTCTCCAAGCCAGGCTTCAGCAATATGTGAACCGTGAACTTCCTGATGTTCAAGCTGGTTTTAGAAATGGCAGAGGAACCAGAGATCAAATTGCCAACATCTGCTGGATCATGGAAAAAGCAAGAGAGTTCCAGAAAAACATCTATTTCTGCTTTATTGACTATGCCAAAGCCTTTGACTGTGTGGATCACAATCAACTGTGGAAAATCCTTCAAGAGATGGGAATACCAGACCACCTGATCTGCCTCTTGAGAAATTTGTATGCAGGTCAGGAAGCAACACTTAGAACTGGACATGGAACAACAGACTGGTTCCAAATAGGAAAAGGAATACGTCAAGGCTGTATATTGTCACCCTGCTTATTTAACTTCTATGCAGAGTACATCATGAGAAATGCTGGACTGGAAGAAACACAAGCTGGAATCAAGATTGCCGGGAGAAATATCAATAACCTCAGATATGCAGATGACACCACCCTTATGGCAGAAAGTGAAGAGGAACTAAAAAGCCTCTTGATGAAAGTGAAAGCGGAGAGTGAAAAAGTTGGCTTAAAGCTCAACATTCAGAAAACAAAGATCATGGCATCTGGTCCCATCACTTCATGGGAAATAGATGGGGAAACAGTGGAAACAGTGTCAGACTGTTTTTCTAGGCTCCAAAATCACTGCAGATGGTGACTGCAGCCATGAAATTAAAAGACGCTTACTCCTTGGAAGAAAAGTTATGACCAACGTAGAAAGCGTATTCAAAATCAGAGACAGTACTTAGTACTTTGCCAACAAAGGTTCGTCTAGTCAAGGCTATGGTTTTTCCTGTGGTCGTGTATGGATGTGAGAGTTGGACTGTGAAGAAGGCTGAGTGCCGAAGAATTGATGCTTTTGAACTGTGGTGTTGGAGAAGACTCTTGAGAGTCCCTTGGACTGCAAGGAGATCCTACCAGTCCATTCTGAAGGAGATCAGCCCTGGGATTTCTTTGGAAGGAATGATGCTAAAGCTGAAACTCCAGTTCTTTGGCCACCTCATGCGAAGAGTTGATTCATTGGAAAAGACTCTGATGCTGGGAGGCACTGGGGGCAAGAGGAGAAGGGGACGACAGAGGATGAGATGGCTGGATGGCATCACTGACTCGATGGACATGAGTCTCAGTGAACTCCAGGAGTTGGTAATGGACAGGGTGGCCTGGCGTGCTGCGATTCATGGGGTCGCAAAGAGCCAGACACAACTGAGCAACTGATCTGATCTGATCTGAATTTAAAAAGTATATAACTCCCTTGCTAACACTGGCGAAAGGGGCATTCTCTGTCCCCCTTCTGATGTCTATGTCAGAAGCTTTCTCTGCCCCTTTTCTTACTTTAATAAAACTCTGCTACACAAAAGTTCTTAAGTGATTAAGTCTGGTCCCTGGTCCCAAAGCTAAATCTTCTTCTTCGGAGATCAAGAATCTGACACTGTTCACCGTAAGCTATCTGTCTATTCTCTAAGAAATGATGTATTTTAGATTTGAAAATCTGCCAGATTCTTCTTTGCATAGTAAATAAGGAAACTAAGATATTTACCAAAATATATATGAGGTATCATATTTTAGTGTCTCTGAAAACATCTTAGTTTGCCTTTTTCAGAGGCAATCTGAATTGACAGTGTTTCAGTTATGTAAAACAGCAAGATACTGGGAACATCTCTCAGTGAAGTGCAAAGTTAAAACATGTCAAGATTCTTCCCAAATCAAGAAAATCACTTTAGGATTTGCAAAGACAAATTCATATAATCCTCTTGATTTTTAATCTACTGAAATCAGTGATTGAACAAGAAGTGCCTTTACTTCTGCATCTTTCAACAATAGCTAAGTCTTTTGACCAGTAATTCTTAACTACTGCCACTGAAGAACCCCTGGCTGCAGAAATGAATGTATGCACATTACTCCAGAGCTACGGTCTGAACCCTGACTCCATTCTCCAAGGGCAAAATATTTCTTTGAAGCAATCTTTTTATCTAAAAAATTGAAAAAAATGTTTTTATGTTCCATATAAGAATATTAAAATGTGTGTGTGTGTGTGTGTGTGCTCATTCAGTCATGTCTGACTCTTTGTGACCCCAAGGACTACATAGCCCACCAGGCTCCTCTGTCCTTGGGAGTAACCTGGTGAGAATACTGGACTGCATTGCTACTTGCCACTCCAATATTAAAAAGTACAGTATCAACAAAATGTGCACTTCAGAAAGTTATCTTACACTTATTTTGTGATTCCTAGTACCCTCTGGTACACCTTCACCTACTCCCAGTTGTTTCAATTCGAGAAACTGAGCTTAAGATTTTCAGATCAGATCAGATCAGATCAGTTGCTCAGTCATGTCCGACTCTTTGTGACCCCATGAATCACAGCTCGCCAGGCCTCCCTGTCCATGACCAACTCCTGGAGTTCACCCAGACTCACGGCCATCGAGTCAGTGACGCCATCCAGCCATCTCATCCTCTGTCGTCCCCTTCTCCTCCTGCCCCCAATCCCTCCCAGCATCAGGGTCTTTTCCAATGAGTCAACTCTTCGCATGAGGTGGCCAAAGTATTGGAGTTTCAGCTTTAGCATCATTCCTTCCAAAGAAATCCCAGGGCTAATCTCCTTCAGAATGGACCAGTTGGATCTCCTTGCAGTCCAAGGGACTCTCAAGAGTCTTCTCCAACATCACAGTTCAGAAGCATCAATTCTTCGGCACTCAGCCTTCTTCACAGTCCAACTCGCACATCCATACATGACCACAGGAAAACCATAGCCTTGACTAGACAGACCTTTGTTGGCAAAGTAATGTCTCTGCTTTTAAATATGCTATCTAGGTTGGTCATAAGTTTTCTTCCAAGGAGTAAGCATCTTTTAATTTCATGGCTGCAGTCACCATCTGCAGTGAGTTTGAAGCCTAGAAAAATAAAGTCTGACACTGTTTCCACTGTTTCCCCATCTATTTCCCATGAAGTGATGGGACCGGATGCCATGATCTTCATTTTCTGAATGTTGAGCTTTAAGCCAACTTTTTCACTCTCCACTTTCACTTTCATCAACAGGCTTTTGAGTTCCTCTTCACTTTCTGGCATAAGGGTGGTATCATCTGCATATCTGAGGTTATTGATATTTCTCCTGGCAATCCTGATTCCAGCTTGTGCTTCTTCCAGCTCAGCGTTTCTCATGATGTACTCTGCATATAAGTTAAATAAGCAGGGTGACAATGTACTGCCTTGACGTATTCCTTTTCCTATTTGGAACCAGTCAGTTGTTCCACGTCCAGTTCTAAATATTGCTTCCTGACCTGCATATAGGTTTCTCAAGAGGCAGGTCAGGTGGTCTGGTATTCTGATCTCTTGAAGAATTTTCCACAGTTGATTGTGATCCACACAGTCAAAGGCTTTGGCATAGTCAATAAAGCAGAAATAGATGTTTTTCTGGAACTCTCTTGCTTTTTCCATGATCCAGCAGATGTTGGAAATTTGATCTCTGGTTCCTCTGCCTTTTCTAAAACCAGCTTGAACATCAGGAAGTTCACGGTTCACATATTGCTGAAGCCTGGCTTGGAGAATTTTGAGCATTACTTTACTAGCGTGTGAGACGAGTGCAATTGTGCAGTAGTTTGAGCATTCTTTGGCATTGCCTTTCTTTGGGATTGGAATGAAAACTGACCTTTTCCAGTCCTGTGGCCACTGCTGAGTTTTCCAAATGTGCTGGCCTATTGAGTGCAGCACTTTCACAGCATCATCTTTCAGGATTTGGAATAGCTCAACTGGAATTCCATCACCTCCACTAGCTTTGTTCATAGTGATGCTTTCTAAGGCCCACTTGACTTCACATTCCAGGATGTCTGACTCTAGGTCAGTGATCACACCATCGTGATTATCTGGGTCATGAAGATCTTTTTTGTACAGTTCTTCTGTGTGTTCTTGCCATCTCTTCTTAATATCTTCTGCTTCTGTTACGTCCATACCATTTCTGTTCTTTATCGAGCTCATCTTTGCATCAAATGTTCCTTTGGTATCTCTGATTTTCTTGAAGAGATCCCTAGTCTTTCCCATTCTGTTGTTTTCCTCTATTTCTTTGCATTGATCACTGAAGAAGGCTTTCTTATCTCTTCTTGCTATTCTTTGGAACTCTGCATTCAGATGTTTATATCTTTCCTTTTCTCCTTTGCTTTTCGTCTCTCTTCTTTGCACAGGTATTTGTAAGGCCTCCCCAGACAGCCATTTTGCTTTTTTGCATTTCTTTTCCATGGGGATGGTCTTGATCCCTGTCTCCTGTACAATGTCACGAACCTCATTCCATAGTTCATCAGGCACTTTATCAGATCTAGGCCCTTAAATCTATTTCTTACTTCTACTGTATAAGCATAAGGGATTTGCTTAGGTCATACCTGAATGGTCTAGTAGTTTTCCCTACTTTCTTGAATTTAAGTCTGAATTTGGCAATAAGGAGTTCATGGTCTGAGCCACAGTCAGCTCCTGGTCTTGTTTTTGCTGACAGTATAGAGCTTCTCCATCTTTGGCTGCAAAGAATATAATCAATCTGATTTCGGTGTTGACCATCTGGTGATGTCCATGTATTTAAAAATCCTCAGTAATAATTTTTTTTTAATTTTAAACAAATAAATAAAATGGGACTATAAAAAAAAAAGCCCTCATAATAATGGCTAATATGAGCTGGTGCTTGCTACATCAAAATCATCACCTCATTCAATTCTTACAACTACTCTATGAGGAAGGTGTTATTATTTACTATTATTAATATACATCTATGACAGAGTGCCTGATGAACTATGGCTGGAGGTTCATGACATTGTACAGGAGACAGGGATCAAGACCATCCCCATGGAAAAGAAATGCAAAAAAGCAAAATGGCTGTGTGGGGAGGCCTTACAAATAGCTGTGAAAAGAAGAGAAGTGAAAAGCAAAGGAGGAAAGAAGATATAAGCACCTGAATGCAGAGTTCCAAAGAATAGCAAGGTGAGAAAAGAAAGCCTTCCTCAGCAATCAATGCAAAGAAATAGAGGAAAACAACAGAATGGGAAAGACTAGAGATGTCTTCAAGAAGATTAGAGATACCAAGGGAACATTTCATGTGAAGATGGGCTCGATAAAGGACAGAAATGATATGGACCTAACAGAAGCAGAAGATATTAAGAACAGATGGCAAGAATACACAGAAGAACTATACAAAAAAGATCTTCACTACCAAGATAATCACAATGGTGTGGTCACTCACCTAGAGCCAGACATCCTGGAATGTGAAGTCAAGTGGGCCTTAGAAAGCATCACTACAAACAAAGCTAGTGGAGGTGATGGAATTCCAGTTGAGCTATTCCAAATCCTGAAAGATGATGCTATGAAAGTCCTGCACTCAATAGGCCAGCACATTTGGAAAACTCAGCAGTGGCCACAGGACTGGAAAAGGTCAGTTTTCATTCCAATCCCAAAGAAAGGCAATGCCAAAGAATGCTCAAACTACTGCACAATTGCACTCGTCTCACACGCTAGTAAAGTAATGCTCAAAATTCTCCAAGCCAGGCTTCAGCAGTATGTGAACTGTGAACTTCCAGATGTTCAAGCTGGTTTTAGAAATGGCAGAGGAACCAGAGATCAAATTTCCAACATCTGCTGGATCATGGAAAAAGCAAGAGAGTTCCAGAAAAACATCTATTTCTGCATTATTGACTATGCCAAAGCCTTTGACTGTGTGGATCACAATCAACTGTGGAAAATTCTTCAAGAGATCAGAATACCAGACCACCTGACCTGCCTCTTGAGAAACCTATATGCAGGTCAGGAAGCAATATTTAGAACTGGACGTGGAACAACTGACTGGTTCCAAATAGGAAAAGGAATACGTCAAGGCAGTACATTGTCACCCTGCTTATTTAACTTATATGCAGAGTACATCATGAGAAACGCTGAGCTGGAAGAAGCACAAGCTGGAATCAGGATTGCCAGGAGAAATATCAATAACCTCAGATATGCAGATGATACCACCCTTATGCCAGAAAGTGAAGAGGAACTCAAAAGCCTGTTGATGAAAGTGAAAGTGGAGACTGAAAAAGTTGGCTTAAAGCTCAACATTCAGAAAACGAAGATCATGGCATCCGGTCCCATCACTTCATGGGAAATAGATGGGGAAACGGTGGAAACTGTATCAGACTTTATCTTTTTGGGCTCCAAAATCACTGCAGATGGTGACTGCAGCCATGAAATTAAAAGACACTTACTCCTTGGAAGAAAAGTTATGACCAACCTAGATAGCATATTCAAAAGCAGAGACATTACTTTGCCAACAAAGGTCCGTCTAGTCAAGGCCATGGTTTTTCCTGTGGTCATGTATGGATGTGAGAGTTGGACTGTGAAGAAAGCTGAACGCCAAAGAATTGATGCCTTTGAACTGTGGTGTTGGAGAAGACTCTTGAGAGTCCCTTGGACTGCAAGGAGATCCAACCGGTCCATTCTGAAGGAGATCAGCCCTGGGATTTCTTTGGAAGGACTGATGCTAAAGCTGAAACTCCAATACTTTGGCCACCTCATGCGAAGAGTTGACTCATTGGAAAAGACTCTGATGCTGTGAGGGATTGGGGGCAGGAGGAGAAGGGGACGACAGAGGATGAGATGGCTGGATGGCATCACTGACTCGATGGACATGAGTCTGAGTGAGCTCTGGTAGTTGGTGATGGACAGGGAGGCCTGGCTTTCTGAGATTCATGGGGTTGCTAAGAGTCAGACACGACTGAGCGACTGAACTGGACTGAACTGAACTGATGACAGATAAGGAAACTGAGGCTCAAACATGTAAAAATTTGCGCAAAGAGTAGGACACAACTGAGGACACACAACCACTAGCTAACTTATTTCAAAGTCTATGATCTTCACCATGTTTTAATGTCCTTGTGGTTGTTGTTTAGTCGCTCAGTTGTATCTGTTAGGTCGGTAGAAAAGGGAAAAGGAGTCCAAAATGGCAGTGGCTAAAAGACAAAGAAAGGGAAAATCCTGCAAAAATAGAACACAGGAAGATTCGAGGACTGGAGTGAGGACCTCAGGTAAAACAAACAACACTCTTGGCTGGCGCAATTTACATAGGACAGGCCCAGGGAGAGATAAACATATAAAAAGAGGAGCCAAATCTAGCTTTCTCTCTCTCTCTCTCTCTCTCTCTCTCTCTCTCTCTTTCATGCACTGGGGCACTCTTTTCTTCGCCTCTTTGGATCGACGTGCCCTCACGTCTCAGAGATGGATTTTTTTGTTATCTTTTAAATAAAATAGAGCTATAACACTGAGTTGTAACACTGATTTGTCTATAACACGGTCTTTTTGTGACCTGAGAGTTATAACACGGTCTATCCAAGATCTGAGAGCTGTGACACGCCAAGGGGGCTTTAATGTCCATCACTGTAAATCTTTGTTGTGATGAGACAAAGAACCGAGGAACATACACTCGCGTGACATATCCAACCCTTTTGCAACCCCATGGACTATATCCCTCCAGGCTCCTCTATCCATAGGATTTCCCAGGTAAGAATACTGGAGTGTGTTGCCATTTCCTTCTCCAGAGCATCTTCCTGATGCAGGGATCAAACCCACATCTGCACTGGCAGGTGGACTCTTTACCACTGAGCCACCAGGGAAGCCCTTCTATGTCCTACTACCTTTCTTATAGGCATGGTTTATAATTCTTCAATTTAATAAATAAATTTTAATTTTTGAGATTGTGTTTTAGCCAGTAATATGTACATAATGTTATTTGAATAAACATCTGTCATGAGTTTTATACCCTCCATTCCTGCTTCCCCTCAATAAATAACATAGTATTGATTAACCATCATAAATGAAATGTGTATGGTATTTCACAACTTAAGCGTACAAGAACACTCAGAAAACACTGAATTAGTACCCCAATTTTGTGAATAAGAAAGCAGACCGAAAGTGGCTGAGCAATTTTTCTAGCATCTTACAACTAGTAGAAAACAATGAATTTCTACAAGCAGCCACTTCCAGAGCATTCCCCAAATAAAATTTCTCTTACTTCCATTGCCACATCTTAGCTACTATTGTGGAGCATAAAAGAATACTCTTCTCAAGCAACCCCTTGCATTTCACAGTCACTTACGTTTATTTCTCTTATCTGTGTGCTGCACCAGCACTGTCCATTTCAGTAGGATATAAACCCAGTCAGTTCAAATGCACAAAATTTTCTTATTTCAATACAAGGAAACAGCGAGGAACAGGCAGTACTTGCTTTTCATCACCCTCTGTTTACTTGAAATAGTTTCATAAAGCCAATGACTTCATTGTCAAGTAACTACTATGTTCTCATGGTAAAAAAGAAAAAAAAAGACAAAAACTATTATAATGGAAAAACAATGACATAAATAAATAATAGCTATTACCAGAAATATGTAATAGACCAAACTATACTGTAACTCTAAATTTTTTATTATTTAATTCTAAAGTTATCCTTCAAGTCCTATCTAAAAAGCTTAAATTTCTGAATCAGTGGTTACACAGGAGATTCCAATGGACATTCAAACACAAATGTTCCACTACATCATATTTTATCACATCTACTCTGTTTCCTTAGGTCTATTCTTCCCTGTATAGCCAAGTGTCTTCAAAGAGCTGACTGTGCTTGTTTTTTGTTTTGTTTTAATTTTCACTCATTTCCCAGTTCACTCCTTTCTAGTCGCCAGACTAAAACATCTTTCTCTTGTCACCAGTGAGCTCCATATTACTAAAATCAGTTGTTGGTTTTATTGCTTATATGACTGAACTTCTTTGCATTTGACAATGTTGGCCAATGTCTCACTCTAGAAACACTGCCCTTTTTTGGCTTGTGGAAAAAATATTCAGCTGGTGTCTTCTCCCTACATCCCAAAGATTCATCCTTTTCTAACAATCATTAAAAGGGTTGATTTCTTAAGGCTTATACCAGCATGTTCTCTTTTCATGTTCTTCTAGGAAATATAATTCCAATCAAATATTCTGAGACAAATAAATTCACAGTTCTAGGGTTGACCTATTCTTTGAGCTCCAGACTTATATATCCTACTGCTGCTGTTCCTGCTGCTGCTGCTGCGTCGCTTCAGTCCTGTCCAACTCTGCGCGACCCCATAGACAGAAGCGCACCAGGCTCCCCCATCCCTGGGATTCTCCAGGCAAGAACACTGGAATGGGTTGCCATTTCCTTCTCCAATGCATGAAAGTGAAAAGTGAAAGGGAAGTCACTCGGTCGTGTCCGACTCTTAGCGACCCCATGGACTGCAGCCTACCAGGCTCCTCCATCCATGGGATTTTCCAGGCAAGAGTACTAGAGTGGGGTGCCATTGCCTTCTCCGCAAATCCTACTGCTTACTTGATATATCAATATTACTTGGTTATACTAGATGCACCTCATAACCAACATGTTCATTATCAAACTAGTAATCTTCCCCCTCGAACTCAGTCTTCTAGCAGCTGTTGCAACTTTAGCAAATAGCTTCATCCTGCCATTTGTACAGGCTAGAATACTAGAAATCATCTTGACACCATCTTTTCCCTCACCCTACATACAGGTAATCCATTACAAAATACTGTCCATTTTACCTCAAAATGCCATAAGCTGCTCACTTTTTTCTGTTTCCACTGACACCACCATAGTCCAAGCTGCCATCGCTCCTATTAGGACCACTGCAAAAGTTTCTTACCTTTTCTTTCTGCATCCACTCCAGCCCCGTTCACCCTTTCCACATAATGGAGTCAGAGTAATTTCTGCAAAAACCCAAATCTGATCACATCATGGCCTATATTAAATCATTTACTGTTTTTTCATTATACTTAAGAAAAATGCAAATCCTTCTTATGGTTTATTAATGTCGTGCATGGTCTTGCCCCTGCCTCCATATTCATCCTCATTGTGCATCAGTCCTCCCTTTGATCTCATTTTAGCCACCTCAATTTTCTACCAATTTTGCTGTTTCTGACAACAGGCTCTTTGACCATTGTATTTTTTTCTTCATGGAACATTTCCTTCCTCCATCTCCTTCTATATTTCCTTACATCCAGGATCTCTTAGCCGTCCTCAGACCTCAGATCTGGGATCACTTCTTCTGAAAAGCTTTCCCTGTACATCCCCGTCTCCACTCATCCACACAAACACAGGTCTAAATAAGCTTCCGTTGTTATGTGGCCCATACAAACATTTATTTCCATTTAATTTTATATAATTTCAAACAGCATGAGCATTTAATTAATCTATACTTGACACTAAGCCTCGAGAGAATACAAATCAGGGCCTTGCCCACCAGAATAATTCTAGAATGTATCATATAACTAAGCACATATTTGATGCTTAAAAATATCTATTGAATTAATTAATGAAACCCACAAACAATATATTAAGATCAAATATTATTTTCAAACAACTTTTCCCACATCCTGAGAATTTAAGATTGATTTAGGTGATGTCTCCTTTTAATCTTGATAAACTTTGTGAGAGAAATAGGATATATTCAAAGTTATTTCAGTGAGCTTAGAACTGAATTGAAATACAAGTACTACAGAGTGAGGATATAGAGAGCTTGTGTCATATTTGCTCAGATTTTTTTCAAATTTCACATTTCTGCATTCCTATGCTTCAGCTCCTCAGGGAAATTTGTTCTTGCATGTCCTTACTCCCAAATTCAGTGGAGAACTATTAGAAAGCCTAACAATTGTATTTATTGTGCACTGATTATGCTTCAATATAACTATGCTTTTATTAAAAAAATAATAAATCTACCCTCAAGTTGTTCCTAATCTAGGAGGGAAAGTATAATTCTGAGTTCATATACCCAGTACCAAATAGCATATAAAAATATGTACTCAAAAAGAAAAACAGAAACAACTCAATAGAAAAAAAAAAGAGCAGAAGATAACAGTAAGTAATTTCAAGAACACCAAATTTAAGACACCACATTATCCACATGCAACACACACACCTGTTTGAAGATGTCCTTTTCCTACCACATGATTCCAACTCCACTACCAGAAAATGATCCGCTTAGTTGTTCTTCTTCTCAGCCACTAAGAAAGCTTGGTCTGGCTAAGTTTGATCTCTTACTACTGTCAGCAAAGGAAAATAAAAGTTCCCGGCCTAAGACAAAGGGAGAACACCCTCTCTTTAAATTTCTTTACATTCTCAATATAAATACAGTATACCTGACTGAGACTGTATTCTAGTAAATACAAAAAGGCACATGGATTTTAAACCTTGTTCATTAAATATGAACCCAATGTGTACAATATCCATACTATGTTAGCATGTTTGATTCATCTCCAAGTTCATTTCTCTCCTGTTCTTTTGACACATATTTAGTTATTCCCTATTTTGTGACAACATGATACTGTCCATATTTTTTTATTCTTTTTTTTTAAACTTGATCTTTACAGTGTCACTTTACTTCAGCTTACCTAGTTTTACATCATCCTGCCTTCAAGATGCTAACTTTTTCAAACATAGTCCCATTTACATTTAATATTTATATGCGGGCTTCCCTGGTGGCTCAGTGGTAAAGAACCTGTCTGCCAATGCAGGAGACATAAGTTTGATCCCCAGGTCAGGGAGATCCCCTGGAGAAGGAAATGGCAATCCACTCCAGTATTCTTGTCTGGGAAATCCCAAGGACAGAGAAGCCTGGAGGTCTATAATCCATGGGGTCGCAAAAGAGTTGGACACAACTTAGCAACTAAATAAACAAACAAACAAAAATTATTGGGAAAATGATGATTCATTTATTTTCCCATGCATGCAGAAACTTCTCAAAGCAGAAACTGATCTGACACATTCTCTACTGTCCCAAATCTCATTTTTCTAGTCTTCAGCTGACTCAAGGATATTCTATATGACAACTTGTGTCCTTATTGCTAAATATCTTTAAAAGGAAAACTACGTATACTGCCCACAAGTCTCATTTCTTAATCACATGTCAAATGATTTCAGTCCAACTTCCAATCTGACCAACCTCCTGAAAGGGTTTTCTTAGAAGATCAGCATTCACCACTTAATAGAATAAGTGGTCTTTTCTTTGGCTTTTAGTTCACCAAATTCTGTATCTTTTGTCACTATAATAGACCTTTCATTTTAAAGGTATAGCTTCTCTTGACTTTCTTGATGATACTCCATCTCATTTTTTCCAACCTCTCTAACTTTTTTGTTCATTTCCCACACTAGATTTTCTTTTCAAAAATTGTTAAGTACGAAAATTCTATCCTTAGTCCACTTCCTTTATTCTCTGCTTTGTCTCCTCAAGAGATCCCTTTCACTTTTGTAGCTTCAACAATCACCTGCATGCTGATGACTCAACAAATATAATTTCTCACATTGATTACTATCCTAAGTTTCACATCTCTCTTTGTAAGTACCTTTATTTGAATTAAATACAGGCATCTCAAAGTTCATCCATAGAAACCTACGATCTCTGCCATATTTATCTTAAAAGTAAGCCTAATGACAGCATTTATCTTGCTGAATTATTAAGGTAACCCTAGTTGCTGTAATAGACAAGCCTAGATATCTCAGTAGCTTAAGGCAACAAAAATTTATCTGTCACCTCAACTGCAATATCAGGGAAAGTAAAAGTTGTGATGCTCTGCTCTTCTCTACACATTCATTAAGGGACCCAAGAAAGAAGGAAGATGTGACATATTAAAATACCTGGGGCATCATCCTTATTTAGCAAACAAAAAATAAAAGGAGAAGTCCTAATTTCCTGGGAGGTTTTGTTTTGATGGGCCAAACCTACAATGATATGTATCACTTCTGCTCACATTCCTTTACGTTAAAATCAATCATATGGCCTAATTAAAAAACAACAACAACAACAAAAAAAAAAAAAAACTGGGGAATGTAGTCCTGCTTTACATACAGAAGGAAAGAGAAATGGTAAAGAGATAACTGGCCTTTGCCACAGCTATGAAGATTAAATTGACACATGGCTAGCATTTAGCTTAACATATAGTAACACAAAAATTGACTTCTCATGCTTGTGTTGTCATCTAAACTAGAATTCTCATCTTTCATTTTTTATTATCACATGCCCAATTGGTTATTAGATCATAAAATTCTGTTTTACAATTATTTCTTAAATTTAAATCTTTCCCTCCATTTATATTGCCTTATCTCCATGAAAAAAATGAAAGTGTTAGTCACTCAGTCGTGTCCAACTGTGCGACCCCACAGACTGTAGCCCACCAGGCTCCTCTGTCCATGGAATTCTCCAGGCAAGAATACTGGAGTGGGTAGCCATTCCCTTCTCCAAGGGATCTTCCCAATCCAGGGATTGAACCCAGGTCTCCTATGTTTCAGGCAGATTGTTTACCATCTCAGCCACCAGGCAGTACTTCTCAACTTTGGCTGCAATTAGAATTACACTGGTAGTTTTAATAAAGTTTTGATATCTTAAATACTTAATTTAATAAGTCTGGATTGGGCCTAGGCATCCGCATTTTTTCTAAAACAACTCCCTCAGTTCCTTCTATTTTCCTTCTAAGAACTACAGAACTAAGGCAAACAATGTCTTGAAAATAAAATGAACTGATGTAGTTGTTTTAGAAAAAATGCTGATGCCTAATTCCCAAACCAAATTTATTAAATCAAGTATTTGAGATATCAAAACTTTACTAAATCCATCCATGTAATTCTAATTAACAAAGTTGAGAAGTGCTGCTCTAATCCAACTTCCTCCTTGCCACACCCAAGATGATCTCATTGAAGTACCAATTTAATCATGATCTGTGGCTGCTTTTGCTAAGTCGCTTCAGTCGTGTCCGACTCTGTGTGACCCCATAGACGGCAGCCCACCAAGCTCCCCCGTCCCCGGGATTCTCCAGGCAAGAATACTGGAGTGGGTTGCCATTTCCTTCTCCAATGCATGAAAGTGAAAAGTGAAAGTGAAGACGCTCTCCTGCTTAAACACTGGTTTTGAACTTCCATTGTGTAAAGTATGGTGTGCACATCTGAATAAGCTTCCAGGATGATTCACTGGGGAGAAAAGATGTTTATCTGTATGTTCTATTTCATGCTATTTTAATTACTGTGTAAATTTTATAATGTTCATTGTTTATTAATACAGTAGAATCAAGGCATTTACTTACTTAAAATTTGTTACTGACTTTAAATTCTCTATAGCAGTGGTTTCCTATGTAGAATGTAAGTACCTGAGGGGATATGCATGCTGATTCACTTTGGTCTAACACTTATTGTGAAATCTCATTAGGATTTTTGGACAGTAGAAAAATGGTAGAGCCTATCCATTGTAGTATGTAGAAATCTAACAAGTTATACACACACACACACAAACACACATACATATGGAATATATATGGAAATAGATACAGGAACTAAAAATAGGCTGAGCTAAAAATAAACCAACCTCAAAGAAAAGAATAACATGCAAACTTAGAGCTAGATGGAGGGAAAAAATACGTTCCCATAAAGTTTGAAAAATCTCAAGCTTTGGCCTACTTGGGACAAAAAAGTCTGCATAATATATAACATGGAGAGATAAAGAGATAAAATACATAAAATATATATTAGAACACAGAGAAGATAAAGTGATGAGGTACAGGATAGATATAATTAGAGTCACAGAAGGAGAAGAGGAGATAGAGGTAATATTTCAAATGATAAAGCTGATGGTTTTCCAAACTAAAGTGAAAAATGAAAGTGAAAGTCACTCAGTTGTGTCCAACTCTTTGTGACCCCGTGGACTTTATAATACATGGAATTCTCCAGGCCAGAATACTGGAGTGGGTAGCCTTTCCCTTCTCCAGAGGATCTTCCCAACCCAGGGATCAAACCCGGGTCTCCCTCATTGCAGGTGGATTCTTTACCAGCTGAGCCACAAGGGAAGCCCAGGAATACTGGAGTAGGTAGCTTATCCCTTCTCCAGCAGATCTTCCTGACCCAGGAATCGAACTGGGGTCTCCTGCATTGCAGATGGATTCTTTCCAAACTAAAAGAAACACATAAACCCTCAGATCCATGATATAAAATTTTATTTCAGTGGTACAAATAAATCTAAATTTAGACTAGGATGACATCAAAGTACAACACCAAAGACAAAAAGAAGGTCTTAAAACTAATCAGAGAAAAGACACACAGTTGACTTCTAATAATTGAAAGTCAGTGGAAATATAGTTTTAAATATTTTGAAAGAAAACATTATTTTTTATTGAAGTACAGCTGATTTCCAATATTGTGTTAAATATGAATCTGTGTCTCTTACTTCTCCTGCATTGGCAGATGGGTTCTTTACAACTAGCACCATGTGGGAAGCCCAATTACTGCTGTACAGCAATGCGATTCAGTTATACATATATATACACTCCACTTTATATATTCCTTTCCATTACAGTTTATCATAAGATACTGAACATCATTCTCTGTTCCATACAGTAGGACCTTGCTGCTTATCCATTCCATATATAAAAGCCTACATTTGCTAACCCCAACCTCCTACTCCATCTCTCCCCCAACCCCCTACTCTATGGCAACCACTAGTCTTCTATGTCCATGACTCTGTTTCTCTGTAATAGATAAATTCCTTTGTGTTATATTTTAAATTTTACATATAAGTGATATCATATGATAATTTTCTTTCTTTTCTTGATTCACTTCACCTAATATGATAATCTCCAGTTGCATCTATGTTGCTGTAAATGGTACTATTTCATTTCAAAAAAAAAAAACCATTCTTAACCTAAAGTTATACATGTATCAAATACTTAGAAAAGAAGGGCACAATAAAAATAGTTTCAGATTAAATAAAGGTCAGATAATTTACCAACCGATTCTTAATGAAGGAAATTCTAGAAGTTACATATCCACGAAACAGAAAGCTATCCCAGAAGAATGGTCTGATTGGAGTAGAGAGAGTAAGAAAATAAACTGAGAGAATCTAAACACTTCTTGCACAAGCTGGAATGAAGATTTCCAGGAGAAATATCAATATCTCAGATATGCAAATGATACCACCCTTAAGGCAGAAAGTGAAGAAGAACTAAAGAGCCTAAAGAGGAGAGTGAGAGTGAAAAAACTGGCTTAAACTCAACATTCAAAAAAACAAAGATCATGGCATCTGGTCCCATCACTTCATGGCAAGTAGATGGGGAAACAATGGAAACAGTGACAGACTTTATTTTCTTGAGCTCCAAAATCACTGCAAATGGTAACTGCAGCCATGAAATTAAAAGATGCTTGCTCCTTGGAAGAAAAGCTATGAACAACCTAGATAGTGTATTAAAAACCAGAGACATTGCTTTGCTGACAAAGGTCCGTCTAGTCAAAGCTATAGTTTCTCCAGTAGTCATATATGGATGTAAGTGTTGGAACATAAAGAAGGCTGAGTGTCAAAGAATTTATACTTTTGAACTCTAGTGTTGGAGAAGACTCTTGAGAGTCCCTTGAACTGCAAGGACATCAAACCAGTCAGTCCTAAAGGAAATCAGTCCTGAATATTCATTGGAAGGACTGATGCTGAATCTGAAACTCCAATACTTTGGCCACCTGATGCGAAGAGTTGACTCTGGAAAAACCCTTATGCTGAGAAAGATTGAAGGCAGGAGGAAAGGGGGATGACAGAGGATGAGATGGTTGGATTGCATCACTGACTCAGTGGACATGAGTTTGAACAAGCTCTGGGAGATGGTGAAGGACAGGGAAACCTGGCATGCTGCAGTCCATGGGGTCCCAAACAGACACAACTGAGTGACTGAACAACAAAAAAACACTAACTGTGCAAAATAATTATAAGGCTACCATGTAGAACTAAAATGCTGAGCCAATAGCATAAATAGTAGAGGAGTGATGACTCAAAGCATTTTAAGTAAGTAACTATTTGGTGAAAACAGAAGAATTTAAGATCCATAAGGTCAATAATCTTGGGCTTCACCAGTGGTTTGCTGGTAAAGAATTTGCCTTCAACACAGGAAACATGGGTATGATCCCTGGGTTAGGAAGATTCCCTGGAGGAGGGCATGGCAATTGACTCCATTATTCTTGCATGAAGAATCTCATGGACAGAGGAGCCTGATGGGCTATAGTCTATAGGGTTGCAAAGAGTCGGACTCTACTGAAGCGACTGAGCACACATGCACACAAATTCAATAATCTTATTATCTTTCCTCTCTGTTGTATATTCAGCACCTAAAGAATGCCTAAAACAATAGATACTCAGGGAAACTCTACTGAATTAATATAAATTTTGTTTAACCATTATCTAAGTCAAGGTTCTCCGGAGAAACAGGATATATTTCCGGATCATCAAATATTTCATTAAAAGGAATGAAATAAACAGAGATCTAGATAAAGATCTTCAGTGGACGCTAACATCACATATATAAAAAGAAACAACTAGATATTTTTTGCACATCCTTATGAAAGTAAACACTAACATCTTGGAAGTAGTCTTGCTGAATATATCAAATTTAAATTTGATCAAGTTTCTAGGTCTAACCAACAATTTACAGGAGAAATAGAGATCAGAGAAATATGTAAATAAAACCTCATGAATGTAATCAACAAAATCTACCCTATAAACAAATAGCTCAGTTGCTACAACAACAACTAAAACAGGGAAAAAAATGCAAGATGTAAAACAGAAAGAGCAATACTGTAGATTAAAAGGAACTTGAGAGACATAGTAACCAACTGCAATGTATAGACATTATTTCAAGTCCATTATTTGACTTATTATTTACAAATTATTAAATGAGATAAAAAATTGAACATTGGCTATTTTACTATATTAAGAAATTATAATTATTACTTATTTATGGTACTGTAAATATGATGTAGCACTTTTTAGTGTGACCATTGGGTTGTAGTTTTAGAGATATGTATTGAAATATACAGCTTCCCTGGTGACTAAGATGGTAAAGAATCTGCCTGCAATGCAGGAGACCCAGTTTCAATCCCTGGGTCATGAATATCCCCTGAGGAAGGGAAAGGCTACCCACTCCAATATTCTTGCCTGGAGAATTTCATGAACAGAGGAACCTGGAGGGCTACAGTTCATGGGGTCAAAAGAGTCAGACATGGCTGAGTGACTAACATATAGTAATAATTGATATGACATAATGTCTGAGATTTGCTGCAAAATACTCTGGGAGATGAAAGGAGCCAGGAAGTTGGCAGGGAAGTTGAGTTTTGGAGGCTGGATAAATAGTTCATTACACTAGTCTCTATGCTATTATATATGCTTATGTTATACATTTTCTAATACATAAAGTTAAAGAAAACAGAGAGAAGTAATTCTTTTACCTGATAAGTCTGTCAAATGGAAATAAGGAATTTGTAGCTTCCTATGTGTGATTAAATAATCCTTTTTCTGAAATCTCCATTCTAATTGCCTTGTCCTTATAAGAATGCAATTGGGCTTATACAAAAATTAACAAAGCAGCATTCTCAAATAAGAAAAGCCAAAACAATTTTAGGAATTAAAACTTGACACAGTCACAGACCTGTGTTTTATACTAACCACTTCAACACCTTCTCCCTTTCCCTGGTTTCCCTACTTAGGTGACCCTGGCTTTCCATCAACACCCCATTAAACAAACACCTGCAGTAGGATTTTCTCTACTCATTGCAATGTGCCCATTAACCCCTTCTATCCTGGACCTCTCTCCAAAGATAATTAATGTGAAAACCTTAGACTATAATTGTATAATCACAATCTCAATATTTAAACTTCTACATGGCACCCAAACATTTTATTTATACATTTTGTAATAGGGAACTAACATGCATCTCTTTTCTTCAAAAGAAATACTGGCAGGCCTTCAAGAAATAAGAGAAACAAAATCAAGATGACTAGCTTAACCTTTTTCCAAAAGGCATAAAATAATGTTTGTACTTCAAATGACAATATTATTCATGTAAGAGCATCACACATTCTGTTGATTCAGATCCTAAAAAAGGGTTAGTTGCCTCTTTCAAGGGCTTCATCGGCTTTAAGGTACAGAGCAGGTTAGCTATACCACTAACTATAGTCACTTGATCTTAACAGTGGGGATGTACTCTCTGAAGTTTAACGGGGCAGCTGTTCAAAGGTTAATCCAAGTTAACCACTCATTCTGGTCCTCCTATCTTTTGCTTGGATGAAAAGTGTATAAGAACAAAGGAAAGAGGGGTATTTTCTTTTTTAATGTTCTCTAGCAAATTCAGAACAAGATTTTAAACTTCTTTAATCACTTTCCTTAATGTTGTTTTTAAAGTGTGTTTAAATACTTGTCCTCATCTTTTTGTTCTAAACTTTGCTCTTATCAAAGCTGCACCTTTTTTCAGTCAGTGCATATTTTCTTCCTCGTTGCACATATCATATTTCTCTTACTGAAAAAGAATTCTGAGAAGAAAGAGAAAAAGATGCAGGGTCACATCTCTCCCTTGCTAATCTGCACTTAAAAGGTCTCCCCACCCTCTCTCATCCTATAACTATTTATGCCTAAGAAGCACAAACCTTCCATGTTTCCACTTCTGGAGAGTTGCATACCAAATTCTCTAAGAATAGAGGAAAATGACTCTTCCTGGTGGCTCAGGCAGTGAAGAAATTGCCTACAATGCAGGAGACCCAGGTTTGATCCCTAGGTCGGGAAGATCCCCTGGAGTAGGAAATGGCAACCCACTCCAGTATTCTTGCCTGGAGAATTCCATGGACAAAGGAGCCTGGCGGGTTACAGTCCATCGTGTCACAAGGAATCAGACATGATTGAGCAACTAACACTTATATTTATTAAACTAGGAGGGTTGCTTAGAGTCGGACATGACTGAGTGACTTCCCTTTCACTTTTCACTTTCACGCATTGGAGAAGGAAATGGCAACCCACTCTGGTATTCTTGCCTGGAGGATCCCAGGGACGGGGGAGCCTTGTGGGCTTCCGTCTATGGGGTCGCACAGAGTCGGACATGACTGAAGTGACTTAGCATAGCATACTAGGTGGTCTTGAATACAGCTTTTAAAGGATTACATGGCTGAGAGCCAACAGCAATTTTTGGCTTTCTTAAAAGAATCAGGTAACAACAATCATTTTACACCAATGGTTCCTAGGCATTTGGATTTTGTCACAGGTTCTTTTTTTTTTTTTTTTTTAATTTATTTATTTTTTTTATTTATTTTAAATTTTTAAAAGAAAATCCATCCTGAACCCTCCTCCCTCCTCCCTCCCCATGCCATCCCTCTGGGTCGTCCCAGTGCACCAGTCCCAAGCATCCAGCATCGTGCATTGAACCTGGACTGGCATCTCGTTTCATACATGACATTTCACATGTTTCAATGCCATTCTCCCAAATCTTACCACCCTCTCCCTCTCCCACAGAGTCCATAAGCCTGTTCTATACATCAGTGTCTCTTTTGCTGTCTCGTATACAGGGTTATCGTTACCATCTTTCTAAATTCCATATATATGCGTTAGTATACTGTATTGGTGTTTGTCCTTCTGGCTTACTTCACTCTGTATAATAGGCTCCAGTTTCATCCACTTCATTAGAACTGATTCAAATGTATTCTTTTTAATGGCTGAGTAATACTCCATTGTGTATATGTACCACCGCTTTCTTATCCATTCATCTGCTGATGGACATCTAGGTTGCTTCCATGTCCTGGCTATTATAAACAGTGCTGCAATGAACATTGGGGTACACATGTCTCTTTCCATTCTGGTTTCCTCAGTGTGTATGCCCAGCAGTGGGATTGCTGGATCATAAGGCAGTTCTATTTCCAGTTTTTTAAGGAATCTCCACACTGTTCTCCATAGTGGCTGTACTAGTTTGCATTCCCACCAACAGTGTAAGAGGGTTCCCTTTTCTCCACACCCTACAGCATTTATTGCTTGTAGACTTTTGGATCGCAGCCATTCTGACTGGTGTGAAATGGTATCTCATAGTGGTTTTGATTTGCATTTCTCTGATAATGAGTGATGTTGAGCATCTTTTCATGTGTTTGTTAGCCATCTGTATGTCTTCTTTGGAGAAATGTCTATTTAGATCTTTGGCCCATTTTTTGATTGGGTCATTTATTTTTCTGGAGTTGAGCTGTAGGAGTTGCTTGTATATTTTTGAGATTAGTTGTTTGTCGGTTGCTTCATTTGCTATTATTTTCTCCCATTCTGAAGGCTGTCTTTTCACCTTGCTAATAGTTTCCTTTGATGTGCAGAAGCTTTTAAGTTTAATTAGGTCCCATTTGTTTATTTTTGATTTCCAATATTCTGGGAGGTGGGTCATAGAGGATCCTGCTGTTATGTATGTCAGAGAGTGTTTTGCCTATGTTCTCCTCTAGGAGTTTTATAGTTTCTGGTCTTACATTTAGATCTTTAATCCATTTTGAGTTTATTTTTGTATATGGTGTTAGAAAGTGTTCTAGTTTCATTCTTTTACAAGTGGTTGACCAGATTTCCCAGCACCACTTGTTAAAGAGATTGTCTTTAATCCATTGTATATTCTTGCCTCCTTTGTCAAAGATAAGGTGTCCATATGTGCGTGGATTTATCTCTGGGCTTTCTATTTTGTTCCATTGATCTATATTTCTGTCTTTGTGCCAGTACCATACTGTCTTGATAACTGTGGCTTTGTAGTAGAGCCTGAAGTCAGGTAGGTTGATTCCTCCAGTTCCATTTTTCTTTCTCAAGATCGCTTTGGCTATTCGAGGTTTTTTGTATTTCCATACAAATTGTGAAATTATTTGTTCTAGCTCTGTGAAGAATACTGTTGGTAGCTTGATAGGGATTGCATTGAATCTATAAATTGCTTTGGGTAGTATACTCATTTTCACTATATTGATTCTTCCAATCCATGAACATGGTATATTTCTCCATCTATTAGTGTCCTCTTTGATTTCTTTCACCAGTGTTTTATAGTTTTCTATATATAGGTCTTTAGTTTCTTTAGGTAGATATATTCCTAAGTATTTTATTCTTTTCGTTGCAATGGTGAATGGAATTGTTTCCTTAATTTCTCTTTCTGTTTTCTCATTATTAGTGTATAGGAATGCAAGGGATTTCTGTACGTTGATTTTATATCCTGCAACTTTACTATAATCATTGATTAATTCTAGTAATTTTCTGGTGGAGTCTTTAGGGTTTTCTATGTAGAGGATCATGTCATCTGCAAATAGTGAGAGTTTTACTTCTTCTTTTCCAATTTGGATTCCTTTTATTTCTTTTTCTGCTCTGATTGCTGTGGCCAAAACTCCAAAACTATGTTGAATAGTAATGGTGAAAGTGGGCACCCTTGTCTTGTTCCTGACTTTAGAGGAAATGCTTTCAATTTTTCACCATTGAGGATAATGTTTGCTGTGGGTTTGTCATATATAGCTTTTATTATGTTGAGGTATGTTCCTTCTATTCCTGCTTTCTGGAGAGTTCTTATCATAAATGGGTGTTGAATTTTGTCAAAGGCTTTCTCTGCATCTATTGAGATAATCATATGGTTTTTGTTTTTCAATTTGTTAATGTGGTGTATTACATTGATTGATTTGCAGATATTGAAGAATCCTTGCATCCCTGGGATAAAGCCCACTTGGTCATGGTGTATGATCTTTTTAATATGTTGTTGGATTCTGATTGCTAGACTTTTGATAAGGATTTTTGCATCTATGTTCATCAGTGATATTGGCCTGTAGTTTTCTTTTTTTGTGGGATCTTTGTCAGGTTTTGGTATTAGGGTGATGGTGGCCTCATAGAATGAGTTTGGAAGTTTACCTTCCTCTGCAATTTTCTGGAAGAGTTTGAGCAGGGTAGGTGTTAGCTCTTCTCTAAATTTTTGGTAGAATTCAGCTGTGAAGCCGTCTGGACCTGGGCTTTTGTTTGCTGGAAGATTTTTGATTACAGTTTCAATTTCCGTGCTTGTGATGGGTCTGTTAAGGTTTTCTATTTCTTCCTGGTCGAGTTTTGGAAAGTTGTACTTTTCTAAGAATTTGTCCATTTCTTCCTCGTTGTCCATTTTATTGGCATATAATTGTTGATAATAGTCTCATGATCCTTTGTATTTCTGTGTTGTCTGTTGTGATCTCTCCATTTTCGTTTCTAATTTTATTGATTTGATTTTTCTCCCTTTGTTTCTTGATGAGTCTGGCTAATGGTTTATCAATTTTATTTATCCTTTCAAAGAACCAGCTTTTGGCTTTGTTGATTTTTGCTATGGTCTCTTTTGTTTCTTTTGCATTTATTTCTGCTCTAATTTTTAAGATTTCTTTCCTTCTACTAACCCTGGGGTTCTTCATTTCTTCCTTTTCTAGTTGCTTTAGGTGTAGAGTTAGGTTATTTATTTGACTTTTTTCTTGTTTCTTGAGGTGTGCCTGTATTGCTATGAACTTTCCCCTTAGGACTGCTTTTACTGTGTCCCACAGATTTTGGGTTGTTGTGTTTTCATTTTCATTCATTTCTATGCAAATTTTGATTTCTTTTTTGATTTCTTCTGTGATTTGTTGGTTATTCAGCAGGGTGTTGTTCATCCTCCATATGTTGGAATTTTTAATAGTTTTTCTCCTGTAATTGAGATCTAATCTTACTGCGTTGTGGTCAGAAAAGATGCTTGGAATGATTTCTATTTTTTTGAATTTACCAAGGCTAGCTTTATGGCCCAGGATGTGATCTATCCTGGAGAAGGTTCCATGTGCGCTTGAGAAAAAGGTGAAATTCATTGTTTTGGGATGAAATGTCCTATAGATATCAATTAGGTCTAACTGGTCTATTGTATCGTTTAAAGTTTGTGTTTCCTTGTTAATTTTCTGTTTAGTTGATCTATCCATAGGTGTGAGTGGGGTATTAAAGTCTCCCACTATTATTGTGTTATTGTTAATTTCTCCTTTCATACTTGTTAGCATTTGTCTTACATACTGCGGTGCTCCCGTGTTGGGTGCATATATATTTATAATTGTTATATCTTCTTCTTGGATTGATCCTTTGATCATTATGTAGTGACCTTCTTTGTCTCTTTTCACAGCCTTTGTTTTAAAGTCTATTTTATCTGATATGAGTATTGCTACTCCTGCTTTCTTTTGGTCCCTATTTGCATGGAAAATCTTTTTCCAGCCCTTCACTTTCAGTCTGTATGTGTCCCCTGTTTTGAGGTGGGTCTCCTGTAGACAACATATGTAGGGGTCTTGTTTTTGTATCCATTCAGCCAGTCTTTGTCTTTTGGTTGGGGCATTCAACCCATTTACGTTTAAGGTAATTACTGATAAGTATGATCCCGTTGCCATTTACTTTATTGTTTGGGGTTCGAATTTATACACCATTTTTGTGTTTCCTGTCTAGAGAATATCCTTTAGTATTTGTTGGAGAGCTGGTTTGGTGGTGCAGAATTCTCTCAGCTTTTGCTTGTCTGAGAAGCTTTTGATTTCTCCTTCATACTTGAATGAAATCCTTGCTGGGTACAATAATCTGGGCTGTAGGTTATTTTCTTTCATCATTTTAAGTATGTCTTGCCATTCCCTCCTGGCTTGAAGAGTTTCTATTGAAAGATCAGCTGTTATCCTTATGGGAATTCCCTTGTGTGTTATTTGTTGTTTTCCCCTTGCTGCTTTTAATATTTGTTCTTTGTGTTTGATCTTTGTTAATTTGATTAATATGTGTCTTGGGGTGTTTCGCCTTGGGTTTATCCTGTTTGGGATTCTCTGGGTTTCTTGGATTTGGGTGATTATTTCCTTCCCCAGTTTAGGGAAGTTTTCAACTATTATCTCCTCAAGTATTTTCTCATGGTCTTTCTTTTTGTCTTCTTCTTCTGGAACCCCTATGATTTGAATGTTGTAGTGTTTAATATTGTCCTGGAGGTCTCTGAGATTGTCCTCATTTCTTTTAATTCGTTTTTCTTTTATTCTCTCTGATTCATTTATTTCTACCATTCTATCTTCTAATTCACTAATCCTATCTTCTGCCTCTGTTATTCTACTATTTGTTGCCTCCAGAGTGTTTTTAATTTCATTTATTGCATTATTCATTATATATTGACTCTTTTTTATTTCTTCTAGGTCCTTGTTAAACCTTTCTTGCATCTTCTCAATCCTTGTCTCCAAGCTATTTATCTGTGATTCCATTTTAATTTCAAGATTTTGGATCAATTTCACTATCATTATTCGGAATTCTTTATCAGGTAGATTCCCTATCTCTTCCTCTTTTGTTTGGTTTGGTGGGCATTTATCCTGTTCCTTTATCTGCTGGGTATTCCTTTGTCTCTTCATCTTGTTTAAATTGCTGAGTTTGGGGTTTCCTTTCTGTATTCTGGCAGTTTGTGGAGTTCTCTTTATTGTGGCTTTTCCTCGCTGTGTGTGGGTTTGTACAGGTGGCTTGTCAAGGTTTCCTGGTTAGGGAAGCTTGTGTCGGTGTTCTGATGGGTGGAGCTGTATTTCTTCTCTTTGTTCAGTCACGCTCCTTTCGAAGAATTGGATTGCTTTTCTGGGTGCCTGATGTCCTCTGCTGGCATTCAGAAGTTGTTTTGTGGAATTTACTCGACGTTTAAATGCTCTTTTAATGAATTTGTGGGGGAGAAAGTGTTCTCCCCATCCTACTCCTCCGCCATCTTGGCTCCTCCTCCTGTCACAGGTTCTTCTTAAAATATTTAATAGCTGTTATAAAGTATCCTGATGAACCCAGCTGTGACAGGTATTAACTCTTTAGATACTTACTTTCAAGGATGTCTAGGGTCTCAAGAAAGGGGATTGAGTGGCCAGAGTGAGGGGAAGGTAAGCACTTAGGGGAATAATAGTTATGAACTTATTTCAGTATTTTTACAGCCAATACAGCTATATGCTGTTCAATATAAGCCAGTCCTGGAATTTACTACATAGGTAATCTTTTAAATGAGGACCAATATATGGCATCAACTTTTTTTTTTTTTTTTTTTTGCCAAATAAGGATGTTAAAAAGATGAAAAACCAAGTACTACCCACCATAAATATCATTTCATAAAAAGTAAATTTAAAACCACATAAGTACATAGAATATAATCCCAGAATAAAAGGCAGTTTTTAATAGACTAAGTTTACCTTTATAAAATACATTGATTTTATTTTTTGTAATTTCTCTACTGACTCAAGAAAATTTAATCACTGACCTACCTATGTCCACAGAGAAAATGTCACCTGAAATTTTTTTAAGTCATCAGTTTAAAGTTAAGAAGTATCTTCCTCTAGAGGAAAATATATGGACAGAAAATTTGAATGGGTCAAAAACCAGAAGAAAAATTCATTTCATCACAAAGTTATTAAACATTTAGCACTGTTCGTTGAAGAAATGCCAAATATGGCCCATCTTCTGTCTACTTTATGGTTCACTTTCTGCTCACAAATCTAGTGTCAAATCTAAGGATTCATATCCCCCTTCTACCTCAACCAAAACATATTCATCCATTTGTTTATTGCTGATTCTTTATAATGCATAATCAATGCTTTCATGCCACAACTAGAAAACAACTAGCTTTCACAGAAATACTATTTCAGTACACACATGTGAATTCATGGTAGCACAAGTTTAATAGTTTTAGTCTGGAAAGTATACAAATATAACCTAATGTCGTTCAAAATAAAATTTAATAGAGGATGGGGTATGCTTTCTGTCTAACTAGATGAATTACTTCATTCCAAGTAAAAGCATTTGCAAAAAACAAAAAATACAACAATTTTCACATGTTTAATTTAAAGGCAGTTCTTGGCATTCATTGACTCAGGTTAAGATTTTCTCAATATTTTGAAACCCTACTAGAGGACCATTTTTGTATTAATTGGTTTGAAAGTATAAACACATTTCTGTGGAGAAGCTTAGAATTCTTATTCTTAACGAGAAGTGAATACACATAATTAAAGAAAGTAAATTTCATATGATACCCACAATTATACGCATGATGGCTAATCTCTTTTGCATTATTAGAAGCACATTCTCTACTTTCTTAGAATTAATGAGACTCAGACTTTTCCTTTTCTATAACTGAATCTGTTCTAATGCATGTATCTAAAATATACTTTAATACTCCCTATGTTTTTCTTCATTTTATTTTATTTATTTATTTAGGTTTTTTTGGGGGGTGAGGCTAATTATTTTACAATATTGTATTGGTTTTGTCATACATTGACATGAATCTGCCAGGGGTGTACATGTGTTCTCCATCCTGAACCCCCCTCCCACCTCCTTCCCTTTCCATCCCTGTGGGTCATCCCAGTGCACCAGCCCCTGGCACCCTGTATCATGCATCAAACCTGGACTGGTGATCCTTTTCACATATGATAATATACATGTTTCAGTGCCATTCTCCCAAACCATTCCACCCTTGCCCTCTCCCACAGAGTCCAAAAGACTGTTCTATACGTCTGTGTCTCTTTTGCTGTTTCGCATACAGGGTTATTGTTACCATCTTTCTAAATTCCATATATATGCATTAGTATACTGTATTGGTGTTTTTCTTTCTGGCTTACTTCACTCTGAATAATAGGCTCCAGTTTCATCCACCTCATTAGAACTGAGTCAAATGTATTCTTTTTAATGGTTGAGTAATATTCCATTGTGTATATGTACCACAGCTTTCTTATCCATTCATCTGCTGATGGACATCTAGGTTGCCTCCATGTCTTGGCTATTATAAACAGTGCTGCAATGAACATTAGGGTACATGTGTCTCTTTCAATTCCGGTTTCCTCGGTGTGTATGCCAGCAATGGGATTGCTAGGTCATATGGCAGTTCTATTTCCAGTTTTTTAAGGAATCTCCACACTGTCCAATGGCACCCCACTCCAGTACTCTTGCCTGGAAAATCCATGGACAGAGGAGCCTGGTGGGCTGCAGTCCATGGGGTTGCTAAGAGTTGGACATGACTGAGCGACTTCACTTTCACTTTTCTCTTTCATGCATTGGAGGAGGAAATGGCAACCCACTCCAGTATTCTTGCCTGGAGAATCCCAGGGACGGTGGACCCTGGTGGGCTGCCGTCTATGGGGTCACACAGAGCCGGACACGACTGAAGCGACTTAACATAACACACTGTTCTCCATAGTGGTTGTAATAGTTTGCATTCCCACCAACAGTGTAAGAGGGTTCCCTTTTCTCCACTTCCTCTCCAGCATTTATTGCCTGTAAACTTTTGGATCGCAGCCATTCTGGCTGGCATGAAATTGTACCTCACTGTGTTTTTGATTTGCATTTCTCTAATAATGAGTGATGCTTTTGAACTGTGGTGTTGGAGAAGACTCTTGAGAGGCCCTTGGACTGCAAGGAAATCCAACCAGTCTATTCTGAAGGAGGTCAGCCCTGGGATCTCTTTGGAAGGAATGATGCTAAAGCTGAAACTCCAGTACTTTGGCCACCTCATGCGAAGAGTTGACTCATTGGAAAAGACTCTGATGCTGAGAGGGATTGGGGGCAAGAGGAGAAGGGGACGACAGAGGATGAGATGGTTGAATGGCATCACTGACTCGATGGATGTGAGTCTGAGTGAACTCTGGGAGTTGGTGATGAACAGGGAGGCCTGGCGTGCTGAGATTCATGGAGTCACAAAGAGTCAGACACGACTGAGCGACTGAACTGAACTGAATAATGAGTGATGTTGAGCATCTTTTCATGTGTTTGTTAGCCATCTGTATGTCTTCTTTGGAGAAATGTCTTTTTAGTTCTTTGGCCCATTTTTTGATTGGGTCATTTATTTTTCTGGAATTGAGCTGCAGGAGGTGCTTGTATATTTTTGAGATTGATTGTTTTTCAGTTGCTTCATTTCCTATTATTTTCTCCCATTCCGAAGGCTGTCTTTTCACCTTGCTTATAGTTTCCTTTGTTGTGCAAAAGCTTTTAATTTTTATTAGGTTCTATTTGTTTATTTTTGCTTTTATTTCCAATATTCTGGGAGGTGGGTCATAGAGGATTCTGCCGTGATTTATGTTGGAGAGTGTTTTGCCTGTTTTCCTCTAGGAGCTTTATATCACGGCTCAGAAGAATCAATATAGTAAAAACGAGTACACTACCCAAAGCAATCTATAGATTCAATGCAATCCCTATCAAGCTACCAAAGGTATCTTTCACAGAACTAGAACAAATAATTTCACAATTTGCATGGAAATACAAAAAACCTCAAATAGCCAGAGCAATCTTGAGAAAGAAGAATGGAACTGGAGGAATCAACCTGCCTGACTTCAGGCTCTACTGCAAAGCCACAGTCATCAAAACAGTATGGTACTGGCACAAAGACAGAAATATAGATCAATGGAACAAAATAGAAAGCCCAGAGATAATTCCACGCAGCTATGGACACCTTATCTTGGACAAAGGAGGCAAGAATATACAATGGAGAAAAGATAATCTTTTTAACAAGTAGTGCTGGGAAAACTGGTCAACAACTTGTAAAAAAATGAAACTAGAACACTTTCTAACACCATACACAAAAATAAACTCAAAATGGATTAAAGATCTAAATGTAAGACCAGAAACTATAAAACTCCCTACATTTTAATGCAAAAAAATGGTTTGCATCAAGTTTTATCACACATTACCATTTCTTTTCCTCCCAATGACTTATCTTTGTCTTCCTCCTCCTTTGGCAAAAAGTGTTTCAAAGGGAACTGTGGCAATTCTCTTAATGTTTAGTACATTAGCAAAGATTCAAGCAAATGTATCCCTTACAATTTGCTAGCATGTAATGGCACCCCACTCCAGTACTCTTGCCTGGAAAATCCCATGGATGGAGAAGTCTAGTGGGCTGCAGTCCATGGGGTTGCTAAGAGTTGGACACGACTGAGCGACTTCCCTTTCACTTTCATGCATTGGAGAAGGAAATGGCAACCCACTCCAGTGTTCTTGTCTGGAGAATCCCAGGGATGGCAGAGCCTGGTGGGCTGCTGTCTCTGGGGTCGCACAGAGTCGGACATGACTGAGCAACTTAGCAGCAGCAAGATCTTGGCATCTGGTCACATCACTTCATGGCAAATAGATGGGTAAACGGTGGAAACAAGGACAGACTTTCTTTTTCTGGGCTCCAAAATTACTGAAGATGGCTCCAAAATTACTGAAGATTAAAAAACACTTACTCCTTGGAAGAAAACTTATGACCAACCCAGATAGCATATTAAAAAGCAGAGACATTACTTTACCAACAAAGGTCTGTCTGGTCAAGGCTATGGTTTTTCCAGCAGTCAAGTATGGATGTGAGAGTTGAACTATAAAGAAAGCTGAGCACCAAAGAATTGATTCTTTTGAACTGTGGTATTGGAAAAGACTCTTGAGAGTCCCTTGGACTGCAAGGAGGTCCAACCGGTCCCTCCTAAAGGAGATCAGTCCTGGGTGTTCATTGGAAGGACTAATGTTGAAGCTGAAACTCCAATACTTTGGCCACCTGATGTGAAGAGCTGACTCACTGGAAAAGACCCTGATGCTTGGAAAGATTGAGGGCAGGAGGAGAAGGGGACAACAGAGGATGATATGGTTGAATGGCATCACCAACTCAATGGACATATGTTTGAGTGAACTCCGGGAGTTGGTAGTGGACAGGGAGTCCTGGCATGCTACAGTCCATGGGGTCTCAAAGAGTCAGACATGACTGAGTAACTGAACTGAACTGAAGATAATGTTTATGAGTTGCTGATATCCTAGTGTGCCCGTTTCTAACTCCAGGATATTGACTACCATAATCTGGTAACATTCCCACAGTCTAGATATTGAAACAAAGTGATATTTTAAAAGCCTCATTAATTAGATACTCTACAAAAGCACTAATTTTGATTGTTGTATTTTGGAAATGACTGAATCCACATACAGAATAAGAATTACCTAAATTTTACTATAAGGTTAATTTGGGCATACAGCTTATACAACAAATTCTAAACACTATTTAATGGGATTCTATTTTAGAGAAAGTCTTCTCTGTGATAGGTATAATACTAACTTCAACGTTGAACAGATAGATATTAAGGTCTAAGCTTCTTTTCTGATCTTATTAATAATCTCCTTCCTTCCTTTAATTAATAACTGAAGAACATCTGTAGTTGAATGCTTCAACTACATTGAAGGTTTCCCTGTCCTTCACTATCTCCCAGAACTTGCTCAAACTCATGTCCATTGAGTCAGTGATGCCATCTAACCATCTCATACTCTGTCGCCCTCTTCTCTTCCTGCCCTCAGTCTTTCCCAACATCAAGGTCTTTTCCAATGAGTTGGCTCTTCGTATCAGGTAGCCAAAGTATTGGCGTTTCAGCTTCAGCATCAGTCCTTCCAATGAGTATTTAGGGTTGATTCCCTGTGGGATTGATTTGTTTGATCTCCATGCTGTCCAAAGGACTCTCAACAATCTTCTCCAGTGCCACAATTCAAAAACATCCATTCTTTGACACTCAGCCTTTACTTTATGGTCCAACTTTCACATCTGTACATGCCTACTGGAAAAACTATAGCTTTGACTATGTGGATCTTAGTTGGCAAACTAATGTCTCTGCTTTTTAATATGCTGTCTAGGTTTGTCATTGCTTTTCTTCCAAGAATCAAGTGTCTTCTAATGTAATGGCTGTAGTCACATTCACAGTGATTTTGGTACCCAAGAAAATAATCTATCACTGTTTCCATTGTTTTCCCATCTATTTTCCATGAAGTGATGGGACTAGAAGCCATGATCTTCGTTTTTTGAATATTGAGTTTTAAGTCAGTTTTTTCACTCTCGTCTTCCACCTTCATCAAGAGGCTCTTTAATTCCTCTCCACTTTCTGCCATTAGGGTGATGTCATTTGCAATTCTGAGGTTACTGATATTTCTCCTGGCAATCTTGATTCCAGCTTGTGAGTCATCCAGCCAAGCATTTCACATGATCTACTCTGCATATAAGTTAAATAATCAGGATGACAATATACAGCCATAATGTACTCCTTTCCCAATTTTGAACCAGTCCATTGTTCCATGTCTGGTTCTAAGTGTTGTTTCTTGTCCTGCATACAGGTTTCTCAGGAGGCAGGTTAGGTGGTCTGGTATTCCCATTTTTTTAAGAATTTTCCACAGTTTACTGTGATCCACACGGTCAAGGGCTTTGGCATAGTCAATGAAGCAGAAGTTTTACTGGAATTTCATTGCTTTTTCTATGATCCAACCAATGTTGGCAATTTGATCTCTGGTTCCTCTGCCTTTTCTAAATCCAGCTTATACATCTGAAAGTTCTTGGTTCAGGTATTTTTGAAGCCTAGCTTGAAGGATTTTAGGCATTACCTTGCTAGCATGTGAAATGAGCCCAAGTGTGTGGTATTTTGAATATTCTTTGGCATTGCCCTCCTTTGGGACTGGAATGAAAAGTGACCTTTTCCTGTCCTGTGGTACTGCTGAGTTTAGGAATCTTCTTTCTTTTCAAATAAAATATTACAGCTACATCTCTAAAAAAGTAGGTTTAATTTGGAGAATGAACATCCTACAGAGGCCATTGTTACACATCACAATTCTTCATCATCTCAACATTCCTACATGGCAGGTATTATGTTTAGAGATAAGAAAAATAAGGTGTGAAGACATACTACGTTATACATCTAATGAGTGTCATAGTCAGGATTCACATTAATATCTGTTTGACTCCTGGGTGGAAATTAACAAGATGGCTCCAGCCAGGCTCTCTCGCCCCACACTCTCACACCCTCTCGCCCCATTTTCTGTAAACAATGGCTTTGTACAGTTGTGTAACAGTTGAGATCACTTACAGCACTGCTCATGTGCATCACGAGGTACTCGCTTGATCACGAGCTACTTGTGCAGTATGACTGTATGAGCTTCACCTGAAAAAGCCCAGAAGGGTTGTGTGTGGTTATGTTGTGTTATGTTATGTCTGCTGCAATGGCTGCTGCTTCAGCCAGGAGAGGGGCTATGTTAGGGCCGCCATGCCAGCCAGGAGAGACTAAATGTGTCTGCTTTTCCTACGGCTCCTCACGTCTTCTTCTAGTCTTTTAGCTCAAACCTTGCCTACCATGGCTTCGGTGAACAGTGCACACGTAAAGATACAGCAAGACAACTGGCATCATGAACAGGATTAGCAATACAACTCCAAAGCCACCACCCTGCCTCACTCCTCCCACTGCACTATATCTTCATCAACAATGTCCCTGAAGAAATTTGTTTTTTTTTAAAATAACGACTTGTTATTAACTATCCTAGGATAGGGACACTTATGTTGTTCTACTCTGAATGTCTTTATGCTTTAATTTTTAAAATTAATACGCAGTCCTTTCCATCTATAGTTAGTGTTCTAAAACTGTGTGTGTGTGTCTAAAGATAGAAATTCAATAAAAGATATCAGGTTCACAAACATTGAGAGGAGAACTCATATTCAGGCAATTTGTCAGAAAGTGTTCCAAGAGTAACCAATAAGAGAATGAGGAGAGGAAAGCAGGATAGGGAAGATGAAGAAGCCATACAAGGGTATGATTCAATATGAAGTCCTAACCTCACTTTCACTATGAGCATCAGCCTCAGTCTGCTAGAGCTAAAAGCTCTAGACTATAAATTATACATCACAGTTTGTCCCAGCTGGAGGTAAAGGAGCTAGACTTTAATCAATAATTGGCTAAGGGCCACTCCAGAAGGATGTGAACTCCTAGGTACTTTCAGTTCTGTGTGAACTGTTAATGCAGTTCTAGTGGCCAGAGAGCAAGTTTCCAAGAGAATCCTGACATAAACCACTAGAAGTTCACACAACTTGGGAGGGTATTTAGAAGATTCTGAGGCAATTTGGACAGAGGACAAATAATTGAAAAGATAATGAGAATTACAGTTACAAAGGAATGACAAAATGCTATTACCATTGCAGATGGTTTGTTTATTAAGGATATGTTAGTATACAAATAATGCTTTACTTGTCTGAGGATACTACAATTAAAGTGTGAGGACTGAAATAGAAATGGGAATTTCAAGGTTACAACTACCGAGAAATCCAAATTAATACATACCTAGGCTCTTGCAGGTATTGTAGAGCAGAAGTGGTAAGAGTCACCATCACTGCCTTGTTTACATTTTTAGAGGAAAAGATAGAGTTGAAATTTAAATCACAGTTGTGGTCTTACCATGCAGGTAAACACTCAGCAAAATGGTAGGGTTAAAGTGGCCTTTAAGGCCCTATGAAATCTGGCTGTACTCTGCCAACAGAGCCTATACTCCAGTCACCCTGCTGATCTTCTTTCTGTCCTTGAAAACTAAAGCTATCCCACTCTAAAGTCTTTGTACTTATTTCTCTTACTTCAGTCTGCCCACTTGTGCCTGGCTCTTTCCTCATGCTGGGTCCCAGCTCTAAAATTTCATTCTCAGAAAGGCCTTCCTGGACTACACTCAGTCCTTACCAAGCTGCCTGCTTCATTTACTTTTCAGAATGTGTGAATATCTGAAATATATTCAGCCCTTCACTTGCTTATTGTTTGTCTCTTGCCCAACAACAGAATATAACCTCCTTGAACACAAGAACCAAGACTGCAATACCTAGAACAATGCTAGAATCTAGCAGACCAGAGATAATGTTTGTTTAATGAATACATTCATTATTATTCTTATCTCTATTCTCAAGCATATTATGATCTGATGAGAGAACAAAAATAAATACAACTGAAGTAAGATTTCTAAACTTTCATGGCTCCCCAGGGATTTCTTTTATGGTGCTGAAAGCAGGGCATGATCGGAAAAATACACTTTTTCCCACCAATCCCTGGGATATAACATAATGTGTCCCACATTTATTTTTATGCAAATTTCTACAGGAGAATTCTAACATCTATACACCTACCAGCATCTGTATCTATATATGCTTACTTCTGTCTTGTTACCGTGATGCCCCTGTCCATGCAGATGAAAAATGACTGTTAGGGAAGCTGTATTCAATATGTAGAATTAAGATTCTTCCTGTTCAAAGGCAAGTTAAATTCAGTATAGCATTTTTAATTTAAAAAAATGTATTTCATGTCATAAAATTATTCATATTGATTTTTTTTAATGCTTTTCTTTAGCCATTTTCCTTTTCTCAGCTTCCAGCTCAAAACTCTGGCATTCTGATGTGTTAATTTTAGCTACAAATGCCTAGTCAGAATTTTAAGAATAATCAGTAGGTTGGCTAACTTTCAGGAAGAAATACTAGTGGTGTTTTCAAGAGGCCGGCAGGATGTCTGAAATTATAAAAATGGAGGAAATAAAATCAACAGGATGGTAAAATCCATTGAGGGACAGCTTGCATTTTATAGGAAAAGATGTAACTTCATTTAGTTTCAGTCTTTATGTCTTGCAAATGTGCTTAGCACTCCTACATCCCATGGGTCTGAGTGTCAATATTTATGTGCTAGAATATTTCATTGCCTCATAAACCAAGAGGTAACCAACTATTTTTACTCTCTGGAAAAAATACCTGGTAGTTACAGGCAGTTCTACTTCTGACTCATACTTTTATGCATCAACTTTCAGGAAGATACAAAACTAGATAAACAGAAAGTTTGATCTTTTTTCCTCTTGTTCATTGTATTAGATATTAACCATATCTAATTTTAGGTAAGTGTGACTCACAAAATTTCAATTATGGAAATCCAAGGACAAGGAATTCAGGTTCTGTGTGCTTAGTTTTAATATCATTGTCATTGTTCAGTCACTCAGTCGTGTCCAACTCTTTGCGACACCATCGACTGCAGTACATCAAGCTCCCCTGTCCTTCACCATCTCCTATAGTTTTCTCAAACTCATGTCCATTGAGTCAATGATGCCATCCAACCATCTTATGCTCTGTCATCCCCTTCTCCTCCTGCCCTTGATCTTTACCAGCATCAAGGTCTTTTACAATCAAACAGCCCCTGGCATCAGGTGGCAAAAGTATTGGAGTTTCAGCTTCAACATCAGTCCTTCCAATGGGTGTTCAGGGTTGATTTGCTGTAGGATTTACTGGTTCAAGCTCCTTGCTCTACAAGGGACTCTCAAGAATCTTCTCCAGCACCACAATTCAAAAGCATCAATTCTTTGGCACTCACCCTTTTTTATTGTCCAGCTCTCACATCAATGAATGACTAAAGGAAAAGCTATAGCTTTGACTGTATGGACCTTTGCAGGCAAAGTAATGTCTTTGTTTTTTAATATGCTAAGTTTGGATTGCTTTTCTTCCAAGGAGCAAGGGTGTTCCAATTTCATGGCTGCAGTCACCATCTGCAGTGATTTTGGAGCCCAAGAAAATAAAGTCTGTCACTGTTTTCAATGTTTCCCATCTATTTTCCATGAAGTGATGGGACCAGATGCCATGATCTCCATTTTTGAATGCTGAATTTTAAGCCAACTTTTTCGCTCTCCTCTTTCACCTTCATCAAGAGGCTCTTTAATTCCTCTTCACTTTCTGACATAAGGGTGGTATTATCTGCATATCTGAGGTTATTGATATTTCTCCCAGCAATCTTGATTGTTAGAGTCCAGCTCCAGCAGCCAGGGAATCAGCCTGAAGGGGTGAGTGGTGTAGGCAGACAATGATGTAGCCTCTGACTCGAGGTATGGGACTACATGTTTATTTCAAGCTTCAGGTTCTCTTTTATACTTTGACAAAAGCATTAGGTCAGAGGTTTGACATTTTCAGTTCTCACCCCCCTACCCAGATTTATTGTCTCCAGAAATCATTGTTGCCTTACAAACAGAGTTCCTGCTTCAGCCATTCTCTCAGAATCGGCTTTACTATCTATTACCTACTTCCTCTTATGTGTCCTATACTTAACTTGTGATTACATTGTAACTCATGCCACATTCCTCAGTTTATTTCTTATCTTTCTAAATCCTGTTGCCCCTAGCATCCTAAGCTCACTATCTCCTAAAAAGGCTTCTAAGTAAGTAAGTGAAGTCGCTTCGTGCCTGACTCTTTGCGACCCCGTGGACTGTAGCCTACCAGGCTTCTCCTTCCATGGGATTCTCCAGGCAAGAATACTGGAGTGGGTTACCATTTCCTTCTCTAAGGGATCTTTCCAACCCAGGGATCGAACCTGGGTCTCCCGCATTGGAGGCAGACTCTTTAACCTCTAAGCCACCAGGGAAGATAAAAAGGCTTCTTAGTTCAGTTCAGTTCAGTTCAGTTGCTCAGTCGTGTCCGACTCTTTGCGACCCCATGAATTGCAGCTCGCCAGGCCTCCCTGTCCATCACAAACTCCCAGAGTTCACTCAGACTCAAGTCCATTGAGTCAGTGACGCCATCCAGCCATCTCATCTTCTGTCGCCCCCTTCTCCTCCTGCCCCCAATCCCTCCCAGCATCAGAGTCTTTTCCAATGAGTCAACTCTTCACATGAGGTGGCCAAAGTACTGGAGTTTCAGCTTCAGCATCATTCCCTCCAAAGAAATCCCAGGGCTGATCTCCTTCAGAATGGACCAGTTGGATCTCCTTGCAGTCCAAGGGCCTCTCAAGAGTCTTCTCCAACATCACAGTTCAAAAGCATCAATTCTTCAGCACTCGGCCTTCTTCACAGTCCAACTCTCACATCCATACATGACCACAGGAAAAACCATAGCTTTGACTAGACAGACCTTTGTTGGCAAAGTAATGTCTGTGCTTTTGAATATGCTATCTAGGTTGGTCATAACTTTCCTTCCAAGGACTAAGCGTCTTTTAATTTCATGGCTGCAGTCACCATCTGCAGTGATTTTGGAGCCCAGAAAAATAAAGTCTGACACTGTTTCCCCATCTATTTCCCATGAAGTGATGGGACTGGATGCCATGATCTTCGTTTTCTGAATGTTGAGCTTTAAGCCAACTTTTTCACTCTGCACTTTCACTTTTATCAAGAGGCTTTTGAGTTCCTCTTCACTTTCTGCCATAAGGGTGGTGTCATCTGCATATCTGAGGCTTCTAGCTATTCTTAATTAACCCTAAGCTCAGAAAACTTCTTTTGCCATAAACATTCCCCTCACAAACAGGTCTCAGATAACAATCCTTCCCATGGCCTCAAGCTGCGGCCTACATACTCATCCTGGAATATTCTTTGTAAAGATCCTTGAACAAATGTCAATGGTTACTTAATAGATTATTTTCTGGGCACAACTGCAGAAGGCTTTGTGCTTTCTCATGCTTCTTTCAAGAACAATAAGCACCTTAACATTCTTTCCAGCCAACTCAACCGAAGAAAGGAAAGAACCAGTCAGATCACAAAACCTAACTCCTTCATCCCAGGACCGTGCCTGCAGGGTGAGGAGAGGGGGTTGGGGCCATGCCTCCATTTTGTCAGTAATGCTTAACATGGCTCCCGACACTTGATGGCAGCTTGTGCTTCATCCAGCCCAGCATTTTGCATGATGTATGTTGTATATAAGTTAAATAAGTAGAGTGATAATAAACAGCCTTGACGTACTCCTTTCCAAATTTGGAACCAAACTGTTGTTCCATGTCCACTGCTTCTTGACCTGCATACAGGTTTCACAGGAGACAGGTCAGGTGGTCTGGTATTCCCATCTCTTTAAGAATTTTCCACCATTTGTTGTGATCTGCGCAGTCAAAGGCTTTGGTGTTGTCAATAAAGTAGATGCTTTTCTGGAACTCTCTTGCTTTTTTGATGATCCAACGGATGTTGGCAATTTGATCTCTGGTTCTGCCGCCATCCCTAAATCCAGCCTGTACTTCTGCAAGTTCTCAGTTCACATACTGCTGAAGCCTAGCTTGAAGGATTTTGAGCATTATTTTGCTAGCATGTGAAATGAGTACAATTGTGCAGTAGTTTGAACTTTATTTGGCAATGCTCTTCTTTGAGATTAGAATGAAAACTGACATTTTCCAGTCCTATGGCCTCTGCTGAGTTTTCCAAATTTGCTGGCATATTGAGTCAAAAACTTTAATGGTGTCATTTTTAGGATTTGAAATAGCTCAGCTGGAATTCCATCACCTCCACTAGCATCATTCGTAGTGATGCTTTCTAAGACCCACTTGACTTCATACTCCAGGATGTCTGGCTCTAGGTGAGTGATCATACCATCATGGTTATCTGGTCATTAAGATCTTTTTGTATAGTTCTGTGTATTCTTACCACCTCGTCTTAATATCTTCTGCTTCTATTAGGTCCATACCATTTCTCTACTTTATTGTGCCCATCTTTGCGTGAAATGTTCCCTTGGTATCTATAGTTTTCTTGAAGAGAGCCCTAGTCTTTCCCATTCTTTTGTTTCCCTCTATTTCTTTACACTGTTCATTTAAAAATGCTTTCTTATCTCTCCTTGATATTCTCTGTAACTCTGCATTCAGATGGGTATATCTTAACTTTTCTCCTTTGCCTTTCACTTCTCTTCTTTTCTCAGTTATTTCTAAGGCTTCCTCAGACAACCATTTTGCCTTTTTGCATTTCTTTTTCGATCCCTGGGTCTGGAAGATCCCCTGAAGAGGGGAATGGCTACCCACTCCAGTATGTTTGCCTGGAGAATTCCATGGACAGAGAAGCCTGGTGGGCTATAGTCCATGGGGTCTACAAAGAGTCAGTTATGACAGAGGAACTAATACTTTCACACTTTCACTTTTTTTACCAAACTGTGTTCTATGAAATATTCTCTCTGTCTTTCACACACACACACACACACACACACACACACACACACGAAGTCTGTAGCGAAATACATTTGAAAGATGCAGATTCAAAAAAAAAAAAGAAACAAAAATATATATATATATTTCTTAATGAATTGCTTCTGGCTCCATTATGTTACCTGAACTCAAGAACATTGACAGGAGCTAACAATCAGATCATATTAGACCAACCACACCATAACCCTAGAATCAGAGATTTTGGGGAAAATTTGGGAAAGTATCTAATGATGATTTATTATAATTCCCTCTGTTTTAAAACTTATAAACTGAAGTTAAGAGACATAGGAACTTGGCCATGGTCACATAGATGTTAAGTGCAAAGCTACTTAAACCCACGTAAATCAGTCATAGTGACTGTACACAACTCCCTGGGTCTTAAATATTGTCCTTCAGATTGGAAAGGTATGGCATAGCACACTATTGTCTGATAAGTATAGGCACATGCAGATGAGATGTTTCTATTGATATGCTAAAGGTATAAAGTGGAGTTCTTCTTCATGAGATTATTATCCTTGGCATTGAATTCAACTTTTACTGAAACTCAGTGTTCATTGTAAACAATAAGCCCTGTAGAGAAATACTCAGTGACATGATCTAAAAGTATATGTCCACATGCATGTACAAGTATGTATCTATCATGTCACGAAAGAAAATGCAGATTTTTATTTCTCAATATTCAATTATATCATAATAAATATGTCATACTTTAAAAAAAATGTTCACACTTTTATAGCACTTTCACTATCATTTCATAGCTGCCTCTCTTAAAAAACATGACAAAAATCCCTGTGTACTATTGGTGGGAATGTAAAATGCTATAGCTGATAAAAACAATATGACAGCCATTCAAAAAATTAAAAATAGAATTAACATACAATCCTGCAATTCCACTTCTGGATATATACCCAAAAGAACTGAAAGCAAGATACTGAAGAGATATTTATAAACTCATGTTAGTAGCAGCATTATTCACAACAGCCAAAACAGAAGCAACTCAATACATAGTGTATAAAAATGCAATAAAACATTAATCAGCCTTAAAAATGGAGGAAATTCTGACATAGTTGAAACTTGAGGACATTATGCTAAGTGAAAGAAGCTTATCACAAAAAGACAACTACTATTTGAGTCCACTTATATGAATTACATAGAATAGTCAAATTTATATACAGAGAAAGTGAACGGTGGTTGCCAGGGGTTGGGAGAAAAGGAAAATGGAGAATTATTGTTAAATGGAAATAGAATTTCAGTTTCATAATATGAAAAGACATACAGAGAAGGATGGAGGTGACAATTGCATAACCTTACAGATGTAGTTAACACCATTGAACTAGACACTTAAAAATAGTTAACATGGTAAATTTGGTTATGTGTGTTTTACCACAATAAAAAATCAGTTCCATTGAGCACATAATTTATGTGCCCCAAACTATTTTTACAACAAAATAAAGCAAACAAATTACCAGATACCTAAACCATATTCAGTATATCACTATATATTAATAAATTTGGAAGCCTCTCATAATGATCAAATTTTACTCAAATGTGGGTCTTTACCTTTTCACGTGAGCCCACAAGCTTCCTATCTACAATTAATTGTGTCTTCAATGGATACAAATATCAAAGAACAATCCCATCTTCCATTAAAGAGTAAGTCTACTGGATTTCCTAGCAAAAAGCTGAGTATAAGCTTTTCGCCATCTTTAAAACTCATGCAAATCGTACTTGTCTTGGATAAATACATTTTTAAAGGAAGCAAAATGTCTAGCAGTTTTGCCTCAATTTGGGGGAACAAAAGGGTCTTTGGACATTTTTTTGTATGGAAATTATGTTTCATTTTAGCTAATACCATGTAAATATAGTATATATTCTGGATAGCTGAAAGTATATGTTCTATTCATCAGGATTATAAAATGGCTGTGCAAAAACAAATAGCAAAAATTGAAAAAGCCACAAGGAGCACATCTGAAAACTGAGTTGCATGCATTGAAAAAAAAACAGAAATATATCTGGGGACCTGGAAATTAAACATTAATAATTATTTAGGCTGTATATATCTTTAATACCAAAGCAGATACAAGTTCACAGTTGAATTTTTACATAAAACCTGAGGTTATGGGATAACAAATAGGATGATAAACAAACACAACTTTTCAACGTCTTTGATCAAGAAAGGGATGTGAGGCCCTTCCATTTAACAGGGCTATCAGTTCAGTCACTCATTCATGTCTCACTCTTTGCAACCCCATGAATCGCAGCACGCCAGGCGTCCCTGTCCATCACCAACTCCCGGAGTTCACACAGACTCACGTCCATCAAGTCAGTGATGCCAGCCAGCCATCTCATCCTCTGTTGTCCCCTTCTCCTCCTGCTCCCAATCCCTCCCAGCATCAGGGTCTTTTCCAATGAGTCAACTCTTCGCATGAGGTGGCCAAAACTGGAGTTTCAGCTTTAGCATCATTCCTTCCAATGAACACCAAGGACTGATCTCCTTCAGGATGGACTGGTTGGACCTCCTTGCAGTCCAAGGGACTCTCAAGAGTCTTCTCTAACACCACAGTTCAAAAGCATCAATTCTTTGGTGCTCAGCTTTCTTCACAGTCGAACTCTCACATCCATACATGACCACAGGAAAAACCATAGCCTTGACTAGACAGACCTTTGTGGTCAAAGTAATGTCTCTGCTTTTGAATATGCTATCTAGGTTGGTCACAACTTTCCTTCCAAGGAGTAAGCGTCTTTTAATTTCATGGCTGCAATCACCATCTGCAGTGATCTTGGAGCCCAAAAAAATAAAATCTGACACTGTTTCAACTGTTTCCCCATCTATTTCCCATGAAGTGATGGGACCAGATGCCATGATCTTCGTTTTCTGAATGTTGAGCTTGAAGCCAACCTTTTCACTCTCCACTTTCACTTTCATCAAGAGGCTTTTGAGTTCCTCTCTACTTTCTGCCATAAGGGTGGTGTCATCTGCATATCTGAGGTTATTGATATTTCTCCCGGCAAATTTGATTCCAGCTTGTGTTTCTTCCAGCCCAGCATTTCTCATGATGTACTCTGCATATAAGTTAAATAAGCAGGGTGACAATATACAGCCTTGACATACTCCTTTTCCTATTTGGAACCAGTCTGTTTTTCCATGTGCAGTTCTAACTGTTGTTTCCTGACCTGCATATAGGTTTCTCAAGAGGCAGGTCAGGTGGTCTGGTATTCCCATCTCTTTCAGAATCTTCCACAGTTGATTGTGATCCACACAGTCAAAGGCTTTGGCATTGTCAATAAAGCAGAAATAGATGTGTTTCTGGAACTCTCTTGCTTTTTTGATGATCCAGAGGATGATGGCAATCTGATCTATGATTCCTCTGCCTTTTCTAAAACCAGCTTGATCACCTGGAATTTCACAGTTCACTTATTGCTAAAGCCTGGCTTGGAGAATTTTGAGCATTACTTTACTAGCGTGTGACATGAGTGCAATTGTGCGGTAGTTTGAGCATTCTTTGGCATTGCCCTTCTTTGGGATTGGAACGAAAACTGACCTTTTCCAGTCCTATGGCCACTGCTGAGTTTTCCAAATTTGCTGGCATATTGAGTGCAGCACTTTCACAGCATCATCTTTCAGGATTTGAAATAGCTCAACTGGAATTCCATCACCTCCACTAGCTTTGTCCGTAGTGATGCTTCCTAAGGCCCACTTGACTTCACATTCCAGTATGTCTGGCTCTAGGTCAGTGATCACACTATCGTGATTATCTGGGTCACGAAGATCTTTTTTGTACAGTTCTCCTGTGTATTCTTGCCACCTGTTCTTAATATCTTCTGCTTCTGTTAGGTCCATACCATTTCTGTCCTTTATCGAGCCCATCTTCATATGAAATGTTCCCTTGGTATCTCTAATTTTCTTGAAGAGTGCTCTAGTCTTTCCCATTCTGTTGTTTTCCTCTATTTCTTTGCATTGATCGGTGAAGAAGGTTTTCTTATCTCTCCTTGCTATTCTTTGGAACCCTGCATTCAGATGCTTATATCTCCTTTTCTCCTTTGCTTTTCACTTCTCTTCTTTTCACAGCTATTTTTAAGGCCTCCCCAGACAGCCTTACATTTTGCTTTTTTGCATTTCTTTTTCTTGGGGATGGTCTTGATCCCTGTTTCCTCTATAGTGTCAAAAACCTCTGTCCATAGTTTATCAGGCACTCTGTCTATCAGATCTAGTCCCTTAAATCTATTTCTCATTTCCACTGTATAATCATAAGGGATTTGATTTAGGTCATACCTGAATGGTCTAGTGGTTTTCCCTCCTTTCTTCAATTTCCGTCTGAATTTGGCAGTAAGGATTTCATGATCTGAGCCACAGTCAGCTCCTGGTCTTGTTTTTGTTGACTGTATAGAGCTTCTCCATCTTTGGCTACAAAGAAAATAATCAATCTGATTTCAGTATTGACCACCTGTTGATGTCCATGTGTAGAGTCTTTTCTTGTATTGTTGGAAGAGGGTGTTTGCTATGACCAGTGTGTTCTCTAGGCAAAACTCTATTAACCTTTGCCCTGCTTCATTCCATACTCCAGGGCCAAATTTGCCTGTTACTCCAGGTGTTTCTTGACTTCCTACTTTTGCATTCCAGTCCCTTATAATGAAAAGGACATCTTTTTTTGGTGTTAGTTCTAAAAGGTCTTGTAGGTCTTCATAGAACCATTCAACTTCAGCTTCTTCAGTGTTACTGGTTGGGGCATAGGCTTGGATTACCATGATATTGAATGATTTGCCCTGGAAATGAACAGAGATCATTCTGTCATTTTTGAGATTGCATCCAAGTACTGCATTTTGGACTCTTGTTGACCATGATGGCTACTCCATTTCTTCTAAGGGATTCCTGCCCATAGTAGTAGATATAATGGTCATGTGAATTAAATTCACTCATTCCAGTCCATTTTAGTTCACTGATCCCTAGAACGTCAATGCTCAATCTTACCATCTCTTGTTTGACCACTTCCAATTTGCCTTGATTCATGGACCTGACATTCCAGGTTCCTATGAAATATTGCTCTTTATAGCATTGGACCTTGCTTCTATCACCAGTCACATCCACAACTGGGTATTCTTTTTGCTTTGGCTCCATCCCTTCATTCTTTCTGGAGTTATTTCTCCACTGATCTCCAGTAGTATATTGGGCACCTATGGACCTGGGGAGTTCCTCTTTCAGTATCCTATCATTTTGCCATTTCATACAGTTCATGGGGTTCTCAAGGCAAGAATACTGAAGTGGTTTGCCATTCCCTTCTCCATTGGACCACATTCTGTCAGACCTCTCCACCATGACCCGCCCATCCTGGGTGGGCCCACCCTGCATGGCTTAGTTTCATTGAGTTAGACAAGGCTGTGGTCCATGTGATCAGATTGGCTAGTTTTCTGTGATTACGGTTTCAGTGTGTCTGCCCTCCAATGCCCTCTCGGAACACCTACCGTCTTACTTGGGTTTCTCTTGGACGTGTGGTATCTCTTCACAGCTGTTACAGCTAAGTGTAGCCGCTGCTCCTTTCCTTGGACAAGGGATATCTCCTCACAGTTGCCCCTCCTGACCTTGAACGCTGAGTAGCTCCTCTCGGGCTATAGATTAAGTAAAAAACAAACAAACAAACAAACAAACATTGTAGTCCAGGACAGAAACAGCTGCTGATTTTGGATCACATGTTTATCTGTGCTCCCTGAATTTCCCAGGGCATATTTAGATCTCCAAGTTATGAAAAGGAGGAAGCTCTGCTCTCATATTCAGTTTAAAGCTGGGTGAAAATAAGAGATAGAGGGCCTTTTGGGAAAAATCTGGAAAATCACAGGAAACATTCAAATAAAAATTTCATTTATCTCCATTAGTATAGTTTCATACAAGACTGCATAGTTTATTTCATACAAGGCTGCAACAGTTTATTTGGTAGAATTTCAGAGTTGGATAATGCTATAGACAAAATTTATATGTGTAGCCTAAACCTCAATGTGGTGATATTCTGAGGTGGGGCCTTTGGGAGGTGATTAGGTCATTACAGTCACACCATCATGTACTGAAGTAGTGCCCTTCTAAAAGAAACTCCAGAAAGTCCCCTCACTGCTTAAACCATGTGAGAACACAGCAAAAAGAAGGCTATGAAACAGACTCAAATCTGCTGGTACCTTATTCTTCGACTCTCAGCCTTCAGCTTTGTAAGAAATAAATTTCTATTGTTTAAATGCTACCCAGTCTATGGTATTCTGTTATAGCAGTGCAAATGGACTAAGGTAGACAAATAACTTCAAGATCAGAAAAGATAATGCAGAAGATTTAAGGGCATGGGCTCCGAAGTCAAACAGTTTGGGCTCTATTTCTTGACTGTAATATTCCTCCATCTTCTAGATAGATGAAGCCAATGGAATTGAAGAAGAATGTCTCACAGAAACCTCTCAGGAACTTTTCATGCTCTTTCCCCATTTCTGACTAAGTGGAATGGATATGACTCCAATAGCCAAGGACATGGCATGTGGTGTTGACAGAGTCCCTATCTGCCTACATCCCTGAATAATGGCAGAGCCTATCAACATGGGCTCCTAAATGATCACAAAAAGGAGACCTGCACTGCTCACATGTTCACCTGCCGGACACTACCATGTGTGCAAGACCCAAACTCCTAATGTTGCAAGTCATTTTATATGTGGGTGGTTTATTATAGCAGTCATCATTACGCTAACAAATACACCCATTTACATGTGTCACTTATCCAGGGAGAAAGCTTTCTAAGTTCTCAAAGATTTTGGCTTTTTAGGTATTTTTCAATTCTTCATTTAAATTTTGCAATGTCTGAAAAAGTGAAGTTTTTCTTTTACCTGTGATGTATCATGGGGAACAATAAAGAGTATAGGATCAGAGCATGATTAGAATTTTATTGATGACCCAAGGCAAAATAAAATTCAGCCTGCTCTTTTGCAGAAATATTAGATCTGCTGCTCTTTCAGCAGTAAAATCCTCTTTTGTCAGCAGCTACTGAGAGTAGATATGACTCAGAGGACACATAAAAGCATACATGTAAGGGTTGCCGTCTATGGGGTCGCACAGAGTCGGACACGACTAAAGCGACTTAGCAACAGCAGCAGCAGAAAGGTACTTAGCTATTATGTTTAGAAAACCAATTTTTTCAACTTAAGTGCATTCTAATATTTCATATTTTAAATAATCAAAATCACATTCAAAATGCAGAATCTCAGAAACATTGTGTTCTTCTATCCGTGTCCTAATTGCATGACACAGAAGACAGGTACAAAGGCACACAACGATATGCAGAGAATCACAAATTTTATATCTCTAAAAGAACTTAAAGATCACTGAGCACCACAGAGGAAGAAAGCAAGGCCTGGAAATATTGTGAACTACACAACATCATTCTAAAATAGGTAGGACTAAAATTCAATTCCCACAAAGCCTTAAATATAGACTCTTTGGCCTTTTACAGAAAAAGTGTGCAGATCTCTGATTTATCAGAAGAAATGAAAAGCACTGAAAATAGTAAGTATGCAGACAAATATAAAAGAACACCTTTCCTCCTTTTTCACTTTATTTTAATTTGTTAAAGCAAAAGTAATAGAAGTGGATTCTGAGTTTTAAGCACACACAGAAGTAAAACATATGACAATAACAGGAGAAATAATACAGTGGGACTAAACAGAAGCATGTGCTTGTGTTCAGTCTCGTCTGACTCTTTGCAACCCCATGGATTACAGCCCACCAGACTCCTTTGTCCGTCTCTTCTGTCTCCTACATTGGCAGGCAGATTCTTTACCACTGTACCACCTGGGAAGCCCCCAGATTAAAGCATAGCACTGTAATATTCTTATAACATATATGAAGGGATATGTATAAGATCAGACTGATATAATAAATACCATAGACTGGATGACTTAAACAACCAGCATTAATTTCTCACAGTTTTGGAGGCAGAAAAGTCCCAGAGCAAGGTGCTAGCCAATTCTGTTCTTGATGAAAGCCCTTTTCCTGGTTTGTAGATGACAATCTCTTGCTGTATACCCATGTGGAGAAGAGAGAAATCTTCTCTCTCATGTCTCTTTTTATAAGGGTATTAATCCCATCATGGTGGTTGCACCCTAATGAACCAAATGCCTCTCAAAAGCTTCACCTCCAAATACTATCATGTGGGGGGGATTAGGGCTTCTGCATATGAATTTGAGGGGGACACAAACATTCAGTCCATAGCATGGAATAATATTAACTCAAGTTAAGTTGTGATAAGTTAAAGACATATATGTTAAAATCTACAGCAAAATCTCAAATAAATAAAACGAGATATAAAGAAAGAATAGTAAAAAAATATTCAATTAATCAAAAATAAAAAAGAAAAGGAGGGGATAAAACAAAGAATGGAGAAAAGATACTCAATATCGCTCATTATTACAGATATGCAAATCAAAACTACAATAAGGTATCACCTCACACTGGTCAGAATGTCCATCATCAGAAAATCTACAAACAATAAATGCTAGAGAGGGTGTGGAGAAAAGGGAACTTTCTTGCACACTGTTGGTAGCGATTTAAATTGATACAGCTACTATGGAGAATAGTACAGCGGTTCCTTAAAAAACTAAAAACAGAACTACCATAAAATCCAACAATCCCACCCCGGGCATATACCCAAAGAAAACCATAATTTAAAAAGATACATGCACCCCAATGTTCATTGCAGCACTATTTACAAGTCGGACATGGAAGCAACATATATGTCCATCCACAGATGAATGGGTAAATAAGAGGTGGTACATATAAACAATGGAATATTACTCAGCCTTAGAAAGGAATGAAATTGTGCCATTTGCAGAGACATGGATAGACCTAGAGACTGTTGTAAGAGGGAAGCAAGTCAGAAGGAGAAAAACAAACCTTATATAATATAGCTTATATGTGTAATCTAAAAATTTGAAACAGATGAACTTATCTGCAAAGCAGAAATACAGACATAGATGTAGAGAATAAATGAATGGAAACCAAAGGTGGAAGGGGGAGTGGGATGAATGGGGAAATTTGGATTGACATATATACACTACCATATATAAAATAGGTAACTAATGAGAACCTACTGTATAGCACAGGGAACTCTATCCAATGTTCTGCGGTGATCTAAATCAGAAATAAATCTAAAAAAACAGGAAATGTATGTATATGTATGGCTGATTCACTTTACTGTGCAGCAGAAACTAACACAACATTGAAAAGCAACTATACTCCAATAAAAAGTAATTTTAAAAAATCTATGAATAAGTCTACCAAGGCTTAAAGTCAGCAGTTTCAGTTCTCTAGACAAATAAAAACAAACTTCTCTTTTTAAAAAAGATGATACAAGGATCATCTTTGTCTTAATGATACAAGAATCAAAGAATATAGAAGATTTGAAAAACATTATCAAACTGTTTAAAAACATTAGTTGAAACAGGTTAACTGGGATTTGTACAACTATAGAAACCAACTGCAGAACTCACATTCTTTTGAAGCACACATGGAACATTTACAAGATAGACCATGTAGAGAGCCAGAAAAACAAGCCTTAATTTTATAGGACTGAAAATATACAGAATACAATGTCAAACTAAATCAGAATTATATTAAAAAGCAATAACAAAGCTACTTGTAATAGCCCCAAATATTAGGAAGTAAGTATAATTCTAAACAAAACATGAGTCTAAGAAAAAAGTCACAGATAAACAGAAAATATTTTTACCTGCATGATAAGGGAAACAACAAACATACTAAATTTTGTGGGATGCAATTAAGATAAACTTTAAAAAGTAATTTATATCTGTAGATGCATTTTTAAAGCAGAAACATTTAAAATCAATGATCTATGACTCACTATAAATAACAAGAAAAAATAAGATCAAATTAAACTTAGAGTAAGTAAAGGGAGGAAAGAATAACATAAATGTGGAAATCACTGGTGTATAATGTAAACAAACATTAAAGAAAACCAGCAAAACTGAAACTCACTGGCAAGTACCATCAAATATTTGAGGAAAAAAAAACTACAATCCTACAATCTTAAACCAATGTTTTCCTAAAATATATATGGTTCAAACATTTCAATTAAAAAGAAGACATTGTCAGAATGTATAAAAATACATGGCACAATTATACACTATCCTAAAAAATGCTTCAAATATAAAGATATAGATAGATTTAAAGTAAATTAATGGAAAAGCACATGCTTTACAAATATTAATTATAAAGTTGCATCTTAGTGTGTTCAGGTTGCTGTCATAGCCTGGTATTTATCTCACAATCTTGGAGACTGTGAAGTTGAAGATCAGTGTGCCAGCAGATTCCATGTCTGGTAAAGGCCTGCTTCTTGATTTACAGAAGCCTGTCTTCTCATTGTTTTCTCTCCTGGCAGTAAGGGACAAGGGAGCTTTCTTGAATACCTCTTATAAGAGTACTAATCTTACCATGTGTTATAAGGGTGCAGCCTTCATGACCTAATCATCTACCAAAGGCCCCACCTCCAAATACCATCACACTAGATATTGTTATTTAAACATATGAATTTTGGAGACACAAATCTTCAGTCTGTAATCTCCGGGGTAGTTGTATTAAGATTAGACAAAATAAATTTTACAGCAAGAAATACTAGTAAGGATAAATTGACTCAGACAGTGAAGAATCTGCCTGCAATGCAGGAGACCTGGGTTCGATCCCTGGGTCGGGAAGATCCCCTGGAGAAGGGAATGGCTGCCCACTCCAGTACTCTTGCCCAGAGAATTCCATGAACACAGGAGCCTGGCGAGCTACAGTCCATGGTGTCACAAAGAGTTGGACACAACTGAGCAACTCACACTTTCAAAGATAAAGGAATCCTAATGATAAAAATATCAACTCATCAAGATGGCATAGCAATCCCAAATATATGTGCACCTAGAAATAGAATTAAAATGAAGTAAACCTGACAATTTAAGGAGAAATAAATAAATAGTTCAATATTTCAAAACTCTTTCTTAATAATTGACAAAACCAGTAGACAGAAAATCAGTATGAATATAGAAGACTGAATTAACTATAAACTGACATTCATAAAATATTTCAATGACAGAAAATACACTTTCAAGTACACAAGGTATATTCACCAAGATAAACTATGTGTTAATCATAAATCAAGTTATAATAATTTTAAAAGACTGAACAAAGTTTATATTGATATTCTTCCTTTATAAAAATAAAATATTTTGGAAGAAGCCTCTTAATAGGTATACGGAAACCTACCTTATACATTGGATGACACAATCCAACTAAAAATAATGTCATCAATTGGACTTTAAAAATTAGTATTCTATTTTCTTTTCCAGGTTATTTTATAAAGTAATATCCCACAATGTATGAAAGAAAGCCTGTTAGTAAGGAAAGTTTTTTGACTAATATATCAAAAGGTAAATGATCAAAACTCAAATATTCTGAAAACCAGAATATTTGAGAATATTGCAAGCAATGTGTTCATATTATATCAAAAGCAATAAATAATAAAAATTCCTAGAACATTCTTTCAAATAATTGAAATATTTTATGGAAATTGTGTGAGTCATCTCAAAGAAGAGAAGAGTACTGGTGAGTCAAAATTTTTTCTCATTCAAATAGGATTTATGGAAAGAACCCAAGGTTGTTTTTCATGTTGTATTTAGCACTCTACAAAAAAAAAAATTTCTATTTAGAGTAGATAATCTACCAAGATAAAACTGGCCAAGCTATAATGTGAATACACATAAGGCTATGTGGAGAAGGCAATGGCAACCCACTCCAGTACTCTTTCCTGGAAAATCCCATGGATGGAGGAGCCTGGCAGGCTGCAATCCATGGGGTCGCTGAGGGCCAGACATGACTGAGCAACTTCACTTTCACTTTTCACTTTCATGCATTGGAGAAGGAAATGGCAACCCACTCCAGTGTTCTCACCTGGAGAATCCCAAGGACAGGGAAGCCTGGTTGGCTGCCGTCTATGGGGTGCACAGAGTCGGACACGACTGAAGCGACTTAGCAGTAGCAGCATAAGGCTATGTAGGCCTGATCTTTTTTTTTTACTAATCCAGTAGTGGAATGGTGCTGTGTATGTTTTCTTTAAGTATATATGGCTTGATTTGGTTTGGATTTTAATCTAGAAGGCATCTAGTGCTGACATGTATGACATGATATGGATTGAGACAACAAAGAACAAGGAGAGTCTTGGATATCTATGATCAAAGTCAAAAGTATTAAAGAGGTATTAATATGTGGTTATTAAGAAGCCCAGAGAACAAAAAATTAAAAAAGAAGAAGAAGAAAAATATGCTGGGAGAGTAAAAAATCAAAACACTGGCATAGAGAGGTTAAAAAGTAATTTGGAAGCAATGATTAAAGAAAGGTTGAATCTGAGCCCAGAGAAACAAAAAGAACAGATAAGAGAGAGGTTTGCCAAGTACTATAGAAGTTAAAGAAAGTAAAAAGCAGGTCAAGAACATAAAGTGTACAGATCAAGCCTCATGTCCATAATTTGTATAGAACTGGAGCTCAAAAACAGAAAGTAGGTTCCAAGTACTCAGGGATTAACCTAGGATGACAGGTGAAAAGCTAGACCTAGAGGTACATAAGAGTCTAAATCAAAAACCCACCAAAAGCAACTACATTTTGGCAAGGAAAAACCAAGACAAATAGATTAGCCAAGACCTTAAAAAGTGAGACCCTGGATACATAAATATAGCCACTGAGCAGATAAGCACACATAATTGCTATGTATATGAAGCTTCACTTGGATCTACATATAAGTAGCCTGGTTAACAGGGAAACGAGTAAAAAGTTGGGCCTGAAGCTGACCCAAGATCCTCTGAAATATTCAACCTTCCCAAAAGCAGACCCAAGACCAGGGAAAATACAGCAATCAGGCAGAAAGGCTCACTTACTAGGAGCAAAAATAGGGCAGAAAACTACCTGACCATTTCTACCATAAAGACTGAGTTTTTCAAAGAGGTTTAAAGGAACATTAAATTTTATGTATCTTTTACATAATTCAGCTATTTATATATATCAATAGTGCTAAAATAATTTCATAAAATGCTGAATGAAGAACCACAGCAAAGATAAAAATCATGGGCTGAAAATCTGATAACCCTATGAGTGTAAACTTAAGCACATAAAAGGCCATGTCTACCATATTAGTAAAAGATGTTTATTAAATGAAATATTATTGTCTATTTTCCTCTACAATAAAGCAGTTAAAAGACCATCGATTATCTCCAGATTTTATAAAGAATCTGTTTTCACAGAAGTCTCCTAATTGAGTCTCCAATCTCTAGAGAACAAGTAAGCATGATCATGCTCAACAGAGCATGTAAAGGCAGACAGGGATCAGGCACAGTGCTGAGCATGGTCTAAATGGCGTGACAGGGGTGGGCTGGATCACTGCCCTCAACTCCGCCTCTGTTATCCCTATAAAGTTGACTTCACTGAGGACTCACACTCCCTGAGCCCGAACAGACATGGGGAAAATGTGCTTAAATCATTTAACCGCTTTCCCTGTCCTTTCTCGTTGCCTTTCTTTTACTACCAAGCTTTTGGGCTCCTCTCTAGCTTTCTCTTCCCAAATTCTGAAAAAGTCTCATCTCTAGTATCCTAGACTCCCCGTCAGGACATAGGTATCTCTTGCTAGAGCTTCTCCCAAGAATTGAATCCTGGCCCCAAATTCAGGGTTCAGTTCTGAAGTTGGTGTAGATTTCTCTTTGCTGCTGGCTTAAACACAAACGTCAATCATTTTCTAGAGTGCTTCATTTGTCTGTCACCACAGAAACCTTGTTATTGACTACTGCGTCCTGCACCCATGCACATTCACCCCATCACCAGTCTTAAGCTACTTGCTAGTCTACTTTAATACTTACAGAACATTCACCCAACCTCTTTCACAGAGCAGGTCCCTCTAGAATAAGCTTGCTTCCACTCTCCAAGGCTAGTATACACCCTCTTAACACTCACTTAATAAGAGTAACTATATTACATGAAGCAGTTCTTAGTGCCAAGTTTCAAGCCATGGGCTATATGAAAAGAAAGTTACTAAGACAACCCATTGTGATTTCCCAATCTCCCCAGATAGGTTTATCAGGATAACAGAGACTATAAGAGAGAGGCTTGGGATCATTTTGTTCCCTCAACAAACCACTGGGAGAGCATTTCTGAGTGTACAAAGGACATCTGAGCTAATTACAGAGTTAAATAGAAAGTAGCTACAGCTAATGGTAAAACTAATGAATTATGAAGTCATTTCACCATCATTTCCTTCAGGTTTAAAATGAAGAAGGTGGGCTAGGTCATCTCTGAGGCCTCCTTAAGCTCTAAAAATCTATGATCTGTAGAGAGTACCTCCATTTAAACTGACATTTTATGTTAAACATACAAAAACTTATTGACATACAAACAAACATATAAAAACTTAGAATGCATTCTATAAGTACCAGTATAGCATCAGTATGGCTAAAGCCTGAAGTTTTAAAGGAAAATAGAAAGCAGACGCTTAAGAATAGAGAAGCCATAACTTAATAATTTGTGCAGTACCTATGAGTTTTGAATGATAAGGCACTTGAATCCACAAAGCATTTGACAAATTCCAGTTCATAACCATTTGTTTATCAGCATATTTGCAGATCCCCAAGTGTGGTGGAGTTTGTAAATGTAGTATTATATAGGAATGCAGTATGTATTATTATTCAGGAAATGATACCATGGAATAAGAAATTTTACAAAATTTATTTCATCATTTCAAAATTTATGGTCATAAAGGCAATTTGACAATGTCAGCAGGGTGAGGAACACAGTGCTCCATCTCCCTGGTCATAACCAAATGGCCCCAATTTCCAGTCATTCATGTTTTCTGGAACATGGGTCTCCATTTCAAAATGTCCTAATAGTTATGAATGACTTGTTTCCAATATAAATACTAATGTGTTTTTCTATCAGATTAGCTCATTATGGAATAATGTACATCAATTTCATGCGTAATTTGCACTTTTATAGCTGAAACATCAAGAAGAAACATTATCATTAAATGTTGATTCATGAAGCTAAAAAAAAAAATCATTTTTAATTCAAGCCCATGTTTATCAGGCCAGCAAGAACAGAGAATTTTGCAGAGACATCACACTGCTTCCCAAGGGGTCTCCACTTTCCCATATCAATGTCTACCCCTGTTTGCTGGCTGCTGCTTTCAAGGCAGAATTTCTAGGCATAGAAAGTTGTTCTGTTCCTAGTAAGAACAGAAATTTCACTCTAAAACAGGGGTCAGCAAACCACTAGCAGGCTATGTGCACTGCCTGCCTGTTCTTAGTTCTAGAACTAAGCATACCTCTTCCACCTGTCTACAAGTTAGGAGGTGCCTTTTTATTTTGACCAACTTTTTTGATAGAACTTTCAAATATGCAGATTTAAAGTCTCTTTTGTTGAATCAAAATGATTTAAAACAATTGATTTTAATGCTGGCGTCCAAGAGGAGTTACCCTACGTCTGAGGTCAGAGGCAGCGGCTGAGAGTACCAGACTGCCACGGCTCAGGAATGGCCGAGAGGAGCTACCCCACGTCCGAGGTCAGGGGGGGCGACAAGACGAGTTACCCCGCGTCGGAGGTCAGGGGCGGCGGGCGGGAGGAGCTACCCCACGCCGCCACACCCAAGGCCAGGGGCAGCGGCCGGGAGGAGCAACCCCACGCCCGAGGCCAGGGCCGGTGGCCGGGAGGAACAACCCCACATCTAAGGAGCCCTGGCTGTGCGGGCGCAGGAGGGCCTAGAGGAGCTATCCCACGTTGAAGGTCAGGAAGGGCTGCCGTGAGGAGATACCCCTCGTCCAAGGTAAGGAGCAATGGCTGCACTTTGCTGGAGCAGCCGTGAAGAGATACCCCACACCCAAGGTAAGAGAAACCCAAGTAAGACGGTAGGTGTTGCAAGAGGGCATCAGAGGGCAAACACACTGAAACCATACTCACAGAAAACAAGTCAATCTAATCACACTAGGACCACAGCCTTGTCTAACTCAATGAAACTAAGCCATGCCCGTGGGGCAACCCAAGATGGGCGGGTCATGGTGGAGAGATCTGACAGAATGTGGTCCACTGGAGAAGGGAATGGCAAACCAATTCAGTATTCTTGCCTTGAGAACCCCATGAACAGTATGAAAAGGCAAAATGATAGGATATTGAAAGAGGAACTCCCCAGGTCAGTAGGTGCCCAATATGCTACTGGAGATCAATGGAGAAATAACTCCAGAAAGAATGAAGGGATGCAACCAAAGCAAAAAGAATACTCAGTTGTGGATGTGACTGGTGATAGAAGCAAGGTCTGATGCTGTAAAGAGCAATATGGCATAGGAACCTGGAATGTCAGGTCCATGAATCTAGGCAAATTGGAAGTGGTCAAACAAGAAATCGCAAGAGTGAATGTTGACATTCTAGGAATCAGCGAACTGAAATGGACTGGAATGGGTGAATCTAACTCAGATGACCATTATATCTACTACTGGGGGCAGAAATCCCTCAGAAGAAATGGAGTGGCCATCATGGTCAACAAAAGAGTCCAAAATGCAGTACTTGGATGCAATCTCAAAAATGACAGAATGATCTCTGTTCGTTTCCAAGGCAAACCATTCAATATCACAGTAATCCAAGTCTGTGCCCCAACCAGTAACACTGAAGAAGCTGAAGTTGAACAGTTCTATGAAGACCTACAAGACCTTTTAGAACTAACACCCAAAAAAGAGGTCCTTTTCATTATAGGGGACTGGAATGCAAAAGTAGGAAGTCAAGAAACACCTGGAGTAACAGGCAAATTTGGCCTTGGAATACGGAATGAAGCAGGGCAAAGACTAATAGAGTTTTGCCAAGAAAATGCACTGGTCATAAAAAACACCCTCTTCCAGCAACACAAGAGAAGACTCTATACATGGACATCACCAGATGGTCAACACCGAAATCAGATTGATTATATTCTTTGCAGCCAAAGATGGAGAAGCTCTATACAGTCAGCAAAAACAAGACCAGGAGCTGACTGTGGCTCAGACCATGAACTCCTTATTGCCAAATTCAGACTGAAATTGAAGAAAGTAGGGAAAACCACTAGACCATTCAGGTATGACCTAAATCAAATCCCTTATGATTATACAGTGGAAGTGAGAAATAGATTTAAGGGCCTAGATCTGATAGATAGAGTGCCTGATGAACTATGGAATGAGGTTCATGACATTGTACAGGAGACAGGGATCAAGACCATCCCCATGGAAAAGAAATGCAAAAAAGCAAAATGGCTGTCTGGGGAGGCCTTACAAATAGCTGTGAAAAGAAGAGAAGCGAAAAGCAAAGGAGAAAAGGAAAGATATAAACATCTGAATGCAGAGTTCCAAAGAATAGCAAGAAGAGATAAAAAAGCCTTCTTCAGTGATCAATGCAAAGAAATAGAGGAAAACAACAGAATGGGAAAGACTAGAGATCTCTTCAAGAAAATCAGAGATACCAAAGGAACATTTCATGCAAAGATGGGCTCAATAAAGGACAGAAATGATATGGACCTAACAGAAGCAGAAGATATTAAGAAGAGATGGCAAGAATACATAGAAGAATTGTAAAAAAAAGATCTTCATGACCCAGATAATCATGATGGTGTGATCACTGACCTAGAGCCAAACTTCCTGGAATATGAAGTCAAGTGGGCCTTAGAAAGCATCACTACAAACAAAGCTAGTGGAGTTGATAGAATTCCAGTTGAGCTATTCCAAATCCTGAAAGATGATGCTGTGAAAGTGCTGCACTCAATAGGCCAGCAAATTTGGAAGACTCAGCAGTGGCCACAGGACTGGAAAAGGTCAGTTTTCATTCCAATCCCAAAGAAAGGCAATGCCAAAGAATGCTCAAACTTCCGCACAATTGCACTCATCTCACACGCTAGTAAAGTAATGCTCAAAATTCTCCAAGCCAGGCTTCAGCAATATGGGAACCATGAACTTCCTGATGTTCAAGCTGGTTTTAGAAGATCAAATTGCCAACATCTGCTGGATCATGGAAAAAGCAAGAGAGTTCCAGAAAAACATCTATTTCTGCTTTATTGACTGTATCAAAGCCTTTGTGCGGATCACAGTAAACTGTGGAAAATTCTGAAAGGAAAATACCAGACCACCTGATCTGCCTCTTGAGAAATTTGTATGCAGGTCAGGAAGCAACAGTTAGAACTGGACATGGAACAACAGACTGGTTCCAAATAGGAAAAGGAGTACGTCAAGTCTGTATATCGTCACCCTGTTTATTTAACTTATATGCAGAGTACATCATGAGAAATGCTGGGCTGGAAGAAACACAAGCTAGAATCAAGATTGCCAGGAGAAATATCAATAACCTCAGATATGCAGATGACACCACCCTTATGGCAGAAAGTGAAGAGGAACTCAAAAGCCTCTTGATGAAAGTGAAAGTGGAGAGTGAAAAAGTGGGCTTAAAGCTCAACATTCAGAAAACGAAGATCATGGCATCCGGTCCCATCACTTCATGGGAAATAGATGGGAAACAGTGGAAACAGTGTCAGACTTTATTTTTCTGGGCTCCAAAATCACTGCAGGTGGTGACTGCAGCCATGAAATTAAAAGACGCTTACTCCTTGGAAGGAAAGTTATGACCAACGTAGACAGCATATTCAAAAGCAGAGACATTACTTTGCCAACAAAGGTTCGTCTAGTCAAGGCTATGGTTTTTCCTGTGGTCATGTATGGATGTGACAGTTGGACTCTGAAGAAGGCTGAGCGCCGAAGTATTGATGCTTTTCAACTGTGGTGTTGGAGAAGACTCTTGAGAGGCCCTTGGACTGCAAGGAGATCCAACCAGTCCATTCTGAAGTAGATCAGCCAAGGGATTTCTTTGGAAGGAATGATGCTAAAGCTGAAACTCCAGTACTTTGGCCACCTCATGCAAAAAGTTGAATCATTGAAAAGACTCTGATGCTGGGAGGGATTGGGGGCAAGAGGAGAAGGGGACGACAGAGGATGAAATGGCTGGATGGCATCACTGACTCGATGGATGTGAGTCAGTGAACTCTGGGAGTTGGTGATGGACAGGGAGGCCTGGCGTGCTGCGATTCATGGGGTCGCAAAGAGTCGGACATGACTGAGCAACTGATCTGATCTGAGTACGTTTTTAAATGGTTGAAAAAAGAAAAAAACAAGAAAAATATTTCAAAACATTTAAAATTTTTATGAAATGCAAATTTCAGCATACAATAAATAAAATTTAAAACACAGCCAGCTTCCCGGTGGCCCTAGGGGTAAAAGATCCACTTTCCAATGCAGGAGACACAAGAGACATGATGTTGATCCTTGAGTCAGGAAGAGTTCCTGGAGTAGGAAGTGGCAACCCACTCAAGTATTCTTCCTTGAAAAATTCCATGGGCAGAGGATCCTGGCAGGCTACAGTCCATGGGGCTGCAAAGAGTTGGACATGGTGAGCACACACACACAGCTTCACTTGTTTATATACTGTCTGTGGCTGTTTTCCTGCTATAGCAAAGTCAAAATGTCTCAACAGAAACCATATAACCTACAATTTATACTTACTATCTGATCCTTCAGAGAAAAAGTTTGCTGATCCCTGTGCTAGGACATCAAGGAAATTGCCTGAGGCCCATATTCCATCCCACAAATGGAAATACATTCTGTTTCCCATCCCTTATACAAAGTCAAATTTAAAAGTTAAAATTTTGCTTTAGCACAGAAGATCTCTATAAAAATACCTCTGTTTTTCATTCTAAAATGTCTCCCATGGTTTTTCAGGCTTAGTATAAAACAGCATCTCTACTTTTCCCTGTTTTCTTCCTTGCAGGGAACCCACTATTCTGATTATCCTATTTAATCCATTCTATTCTTCTCTGGCCCCAGTCCCAAACAGATGTCTTCAAAGCACTCCCTGCAGTGAGAATTTATTTTCTATTTATTTGTATCTCTCACTGGAGAATATACTCAATGAGCTGGGGTCTAAACATATTTTTCACCATCACCATCTTATAGTACTCTTTCAAAAGTATTTAGTGATTGGTGACATGAGCAGCAAGGCAGCATGGGATGCTCCCTTTGTCTCTCCCCTTCAGTCTACAACTAGGAAAACAAACATTACTCAACAAATGTTCCTCTGCCCAATATACGAAGAGGGATCCACACATTTGCACATCTGAAGGTGGGTGGATGAAATATACGAAGGAGGCAGACCAAGGAACAGTGGAGGTAGTGCCCATGATTTCAGTCTATGGTCCCCAGGAGCGAAGCCCACAGCTCAGAGCACCTGGCAGCAGCAAGGGAGCTAAGCACACAACTTGAGCTTCCTGGCCACAGAGGGAGGATGCAGTTCAGTCAGTTCAGTTGCTCAGTTATGTCCGACTCTTTGCAACCCTATGGACTGCAACACGTCAGGCCTCCCTGACCACCACCAACTCCCAGAACTTACTCAAACTCATGTCCATTTAGTCACTGATGCCATCCAGCCATCTCATCCCCTGTCGTCCCCTTCTCCTCCTGCCCCCAATCCCTCCCAGCATCAGAGTCTTTTCCAATGAGTCAACTCTTCACATGAGGTGGCCAAAGTACTGGAGTTTCAGCCTCAGCATCAGTCCTTCCAATGAACACCCAGGACTGATCTCTTTTAGGACGGACTGGTTGGATGTCCTTGCAGTCCAAGGGACTCTCAAGAGGCTTCTCCAACACCACAGTTCAAAAGCATCAATTCTTTGGTGCTCAGCTTTCTTTATTGTCCAACTCTCACATCCATACGTGACTACTGGAAAAACCATAACTGACTAGATGGACGTTTATTGGCAAAGTAATGTCTCTGCTTCCTAATATGCTGTTTAGTTTGGTCATAACTTTTCTTCCAAGGAGTAAGCATCTTTTAATTTCATGGCTGCAGTCACCATTTGCAGTGATTTGGGAACCCAAAAAAGAAAGTCTATCACTGTTTCCATTGTTTCCCCATCTATTTGCCAGGAAGGGATGGGACCAGATGCCATGATCTTAGTTTTCTGAATGTTGAACTTTAAGCCAACTTTCTCACTCCTCTCTTTCACTTTCATCAAGAGGCTCTTTTGTTCTTTCTTGCTTTCTGCCATAAGGGTGCTGTCATCGGCAATCTTGATTCCAGCTCGTGCTTCATCCAGTCCAGCATTTTGCATGATGTACTCTGCATATAAGTTAAATAAGCAGGGTGACAATATACAGCCTTGACGTATTCCTTTCCCAATTTGGAATCAGTCTGTTGTTCCATGTCCAGTTCTAACTGCTGCTTCTTGACTTGCATACAGATTTCTCAGGAGGCAGGTCAGGTGGTCTGGTATTCCCATCTGTTGAAGAATTTTCCACAGTTTGTTGTGGACCTGTATCCATAAGGAACTGGGAGTAGGAGCCACAGGGCCAACCACCCAGTCCCTTCAGCTGCAGTAATCTCCATGACTCCAGTCCTATTGCTTGCAGCTGTGACACCCATGAATGCCACAATGCCAGATATGGCAGAGGCACCCAACTCCCCCCAACACACTTCTCCTCCTCTGCCATAATGACAGTACCTATAACCCATGCAACCCTGGACATGGTGAAGGCCTTCATCACACTGGTGATCCCAGCAACATCAGCAACCCAGGCAGCAGCAGGACACCAGTGTCCCGTGAGACACAAATGATGAAGGCACTAGCATAACTCTGGCAGAGATGGTAGAGGGTGGAAATATGGCCAGAGGCAGCTCAGGTAAGAGAAACCAAAAACTTGAGCTATGGCACCACCCACTGAAAAACAAATAAACAAAAAAGTCTGTATTAAATAAACTGTTGAATTGTTAGAATCAAAGTTTAAAAAGCATTACCTAAATTTAAAAGGTGTTAGCTGGGGACTTCCTTGATAATCCAGTGGCTAAGACTCCTTACTCCCAATGCAGGGGGCCCAGGTTTCATCCCTGATCAGGGAATATCCCACATGCCAGACTAAGAGTTACATGCCACAGTAAAGAGTTGGCAGGCTGCAACTAAAGATCTCACATACTGCAATGAAGATCAAAGACCCCATGTGCTGCAACTAAGAGCTGGTGTAGCCAAATTAAAAAAAAAAAAAAGTGTTAGCTATTTCAAATGTGCAAGCAGAAGAACAGCTCATCAAGCACCATGAAAAACACAGTAACACAGTACCACAAAAAGAAAATGACAATCCCCCACAATCTAATCTTGAAGTCGTAGAAGTTTATAATCTTAAAGAGAATTCAAAATGGCTGTCATGAAAAAGCTCAGTGAGCTCCAAGGAAACTCAGAAAGGCAGTACAATGAACTGAAGAATAAAATTAATGAACAGAAGGAATACTTTACCAAAGAGACTGAAACTCTAAAAAGAAAGCTAAACAGAAATTCTGGAACTAAAGAACTCAATAAATGAGATGAATAATGCAATAAAAAGCACTGGATATAAGGAAGTCCATATGGAAGAGAAAATCAGCGGGCTTGAAGACAGAAATATTGACATGATTCAGGTAAGAGAGGAAAGAGTATCTTTTTTATTTAATGAAGAAAACTACACGAATTTTTCAACTCCATCAAGAAAAGCAACATAAGGATAATGAGGATCCCAAAAGTAAAAGAAAGGGATAAGTGAGCAGAGAGTTTATTTAAAAATACAATAGCTGAGAATTTCCCAAACCTAGAGAAGGAATTGTATACACAAGTCCATGAAGCTAAGAGAGTACCTAATTATCTCAATACAAAAAGACTTTCTTCAAAACATATTATATTAAAACTGTCAAAAGTCAATGATAAAGAAAGAATTTTAAAGGGAAAAAAAGATGACAACCTACAACAGAAATCCCATTAGGCTGTCAGCAGATTTCTCAGCAGAAACATTGCAGCCCAGTAGAGAGCTGAATAACATACCAAAATACTGAAAGACTAAAAATGATCATCCAAGATTATTCTATTCAACAATGTCATCTTTTAGACATGAAGGAGAAATAAAGTCTCTCCCAGGCAAAAAAAAAAAAGCTGAGGGAGTTCATTACCACTAGACCTGCCTTTTAAAAAAAAAAAATGTTGAAAGGAGCTCTTCTCCTTGAAACCAAAAGGAAAAAGTGCACAAAACTTTGGGTAAGGTGATAAACAGACAGAATCAGAAATTTTCAGCTCTATATCAGAATGTTGTTGAACACTGATTATAGCAAAAATAACTATAGCTACTTCAACTTGGTAACAAACTCACAACATAAAAAGGGATAATTTGAGACAGTACAAACCTCAAAGGGGAAAAGGAAAAAATAAAATTCATATAGGCAAATGAAGATAAGATGCTATCAGCAGAAAAAGGACTATATTATCTATGAGATGTTTTCTGAAAACCTCATGGTAATAACAAAAAACAAATCTAGACCAACGACATAAAGCATTTAAAACAAAAAGGAAACTGAGTAAAGCATTACAGAATACTACCAAGCTAAAACGGCAGACAGGAACAAGGAAAAAATAATGGAGCTATAGAGCAACCAGAAAACAAAAGATAAGGTGGCAATACTAAGGCCTCATCTATCAATAATCACTGTAAATGTAAATAACTGAATTCACCAACCAAAAGACAGTGGCTAGATGGATTAAAAAATAAGACTCAAGTATATGCTGACTCCAGGAGATATACCTCAGCTCTAAAACATGGGCTCAAAATGAAGGGATGCAAGATGATATTCCAAGCAAAATGGAAGCCAAAAGAATGCAGAGCTAGTCATCTTATGTCAGGCAAAATAAACTTCATCTTAAAAAGATAACAAGAGACAAAGATGGGCATTATATAATGAAAAGGGAACAACTGATCAAGAAGACATACTAAATGTTAATACATATGTACCAACCATAGAAACACAAAGACATATGTAGCAATTATTAATAGACCTAAAAGGAGAATATGATAACTCAATAATGACAAGGAACTTCAACACTCCACTTATATCAAAAAATAGATTGTACAAACAGAAAGTCAACAGGAAACATAGGCCTTAAATGAAACATTAGATCAGATGCCCTTAACAGATTTATATAAAACATTTCAGCCTAATGAACTAAAATGCATGTTCTTCTGAAGTCCATACAGAGCATTCTCAGTGATTAAAACATATGTATACTTATGGATGATTCATGTTGCTGTATGGCAGAAACCAATGCAATATTGTAAAGCGATTATCCTTCAATTAAAAATAAATTTTAAAAGCTATATGTGAGAACACAAAACAAGTCTCCATACATTTTAAAAGATTGATATCAGATCTTCTCTAAGCACAATATGAAACTAGAAATCAACTACAAGAAGAAAGAGGGAAAATCACAAGTAAGTAGAGACTAAACAACATGCTGCTCAACAACTATTGGATCAACAAAGAAATTAAAGGAGAAATCAAAAATACCTGAAGACAAACAAAAATGAAATATAACATACCAAAATCTTTTGGATACAGCAAAAGTGGTACAAAAGGAAAACTTGACAGAAATACAGGCCTACTTCAAGAAACTACAAACATCTCAAACAATCTAACCTTATACTTAAAGGAACAAGAAAAAGAAGAAGAAAGCCCAAAGTCAATAGAAGGAACGAAATATTAAAAATCAGAGTGATGATACATGAAAAAGAAACTAAAAAGACAATAGAACAGACCAATAAAACTAAAAGTTTGTTCTTTGCAAAGATATGGCAAAATTGGCTGGACTTGTTAAGGAAAAAAAAAAGAGAATGCTGACATAAATAAAATCAGAAAAACAAATGGAGAAACAACAACAGATACCACAGAAATACAATGGGTTACAAGAGAATATTACGAAAAGCTATAAGCCAACAAACTGGACAACCTAGAAGAAATGGATGAAAGACAAATATCGTATGATCTTACTCATTCATATGTGGAATATTAAAAAATGAAAAACAAACAAAAAAAGCAAAACAAATGTGTAGATACAGAAAAGAATCTGGTGGTTACCAGAAGCAAAGAGGACTGAAGGAGGATGAAATGGGTAAAGGGGGTCGACTATATGGTGATGAATAAAAACTAGACTTTTAGTGGTGAGCATGCAGTAGTGTATTCAGAAATTGAATTAAAATATTGTACATATGAAACTTATGTAATATTATAAACTAATGCTTACTTCAGTTCAATTACTCAGTCATGTCCGACTCTTTGTGACCCCATGCACTGCAGCATGCCAGGCCTCCCTGTCCATCACCAACTCTTGGAGCTTGCTCAAACTCATGTCCATTGAGTCAGTGATGCCATCCAGCCATCTCATCCTCTGGCATCTCCTTCTCCTCCTGCCCTAAATCTTTCCCAGCATCAGGGTCTTTTCAAATGAGTCAGTTATTTGCATCAGTTGGCTAAAGTATTGGAGTTTCAGCTTTAGCATCAGTCCTTCCAATGAACACCCAGGACTGATCTCCTTTAGGATTCACTGGTTTGATCTCCTTGCAGTCCAAGGGACTCTCAAGAGTCTTCTCCAACACCACAGTTCAAAAGCATCAATTCTTCGGTGTTCAGCTTTCTTCACAGTCCAACTCTAACATCCATACATGACCACTGGAAAAACCATAGCTTTGACTAGATGGACCTTTGTTGACAAAGTAATGTCTCTGCTTTTTAATATGCTATGTAGGTTGGTCATAACTTTTCTTCCAAGGAGCAAGCATCTTTTAATTTCATGGCTGTAGTCACCATCTGCAGTGATTTTGGAGCCCCAAAAAAGAAAGTCTGACACTGTTTCCAGTGTTTTCCCATCTATTTCCCATGAAGTGATGGGACCAGATGCCATGATCTTAGTTTTCTGAATGTTGAGTTTTAAGCCAGCTTTTTCATTCTCCTCTTTCAATTTCATCAAAAGGCTCTTTAGTTCTTCTTCGCTTCCTGCCAGAAGTGTGGTGTCATCTGCATATCTGAGGTTATTGATGTTTCTCCCGGCAATCTTGATTCCAGCTTGTGCTTCATCCAGCCTGGCATTTTGCATGATGTACTCCACATATAAGTTAAATAAGCACGGTAACAATATACAGCCTTGACGTACTCCTTTCCCAATTTGGAGCTAGTCTGTTACCTCAATATTTTAAAATGTATTTAGTACACTTAGCACTAAGTTTCCTAACACATGGAAGTTGCTTAATAAAACCCAAATGATTGAATGAATGAATAAGCAAGTTAAGTTAAGGCTATAAGAACCAGGAAAGAAAAGAGTAAATAAAGGATTTTTTGAAAGCACACTTTCTTTTTCACAAAAAAAGTTCTCATTTATTTGAAAATTAAGGTTACAACTTATGGCACATTGACAATTTACCAGACACTGTGCGTAGTTCTTTTCCTCCTATGGCCTCTGCAACAAATCATCACAAAATGATGGCTTAAACATAAGAGAAATGTATTCTCTCATAGTTCTGGAGGCCGGAAATCAAAAACCAAAATGTCAATAGATCCTCACTCCTTTCAGATCTTCTAACAGAAATTCTTTTCTTGTCTCTTCCAGTCTCTTGTAGCTGTTGACATTCCTTAGCTTGTGGATGCATCACTTCAAAGTCTGCTTCTGTCGTCATTGTCTCTTCTTCAGTGTGTTTGTCTTTTATTTTTTGTCTCATACTAGGATACTTGTCTTTGGATTTAGGACCCATCAGATTAACCTAGGTTGGTCTCATTTTAAGATCCTTAATCTAATTACATCTACAAAGAGCCCTTTTGAAAATCAGGTCCCAGTCAAAGGTTCCAAAGAACCAGAACATGACATATATTTCGGGGGCTACTATTTAACCCACCACATTTAGCATCTGGATACTACTGCATTTTTTATTTTCTTAATTCCTAACAGTTACTATCCTTTCTCAAATTTAAAAACTTTAATAAATATAATGGGAAAACAAGCATTTGAAATTCAGTGTGTCAGGATTTAAGACTATTCCCTTAACATGGCATTTTATTGCCTACACAGCAGACAGGGCCACTTTCTGAACTGCCCAATCTCACAGGCTGAGTCCTGAGCCACATTAAATCTTATGTTTCCCCTTTCCTGCTTACACAGCATATGGCCCACCTGGAGCACAAAAATAGAAGCTATTTCACAATTCCCAACTCAGATTCTTTACCATCTGAGCCACCAGGGAAGCCCATTCCCAACTACATTCTAGGCTAATCTGACACTGTTACCCACCGCCCCTAAAATTATGTTCCTGTCTCTCTTAGTAAGTTTTACTTGATGTTCATTGTGTTCATGGCAAATTAAACTCAATGGATGTCCACCACTGATAAGCAGTGTGTATAAGAAATTCTAAAAGATTTCTTTTTTTTAACCTTTACTGCAGCAACCTTACAGAAGTAGAGAATATTTTCTAATTGGGATGTAAATCATACTGGAGCATCTTAAATGGAGACAAGGAAGTACGGCATAATGAAGGAATTCTCTGGCCACTTTGAATCAGACATGCCAGGAGTTGGTGATGGACAGGGAAGCCTGGCGTGCTGCAATCCATGGAGTCACAGTCAGACACAACTGGACGACTGAACTGAACTGAGTGACCGTCTGGTGAATGTAAACCGTGTGAATTTCTCCATTCCCCTTTGAATCATGTAGCTCAAAATTTACATAAAGTTAGTTCCTTGTGAAAATCCCCCTCGTAGTGACATGAGAGAATTTATGTGCTTCCATTAGTGAACAATTTGCTCCTTTCTGCAGCTGGATCAGAACTGTTATACATCATGCCATCTCAAAGGGAAAATACAGTCAAGGAAATGGAAGGGTCAAAAGCCAACCACCTGGAAATCTATGTCAGTTTTTATGTGCAGGCTCCTTCACCACAAACAAATATCACACTTTAACACCACTGCACAACAAAGGAAAACCTTTGACTTGTGGGCTTGTGGGAAAAACGGAATGAAAAAGCGGCATTCATATGAGAGTCAAAACCTATCCTGCACTTTGGTGAAGAATAAAAAGGCTTTGTGGTATGTGTTTTACCTCTGCTGGAGGTGGGGTTCAGGCTGACTCCATGAAGAGGGAACAGACCATGATTGGGCAATTTCCATTGTACCTGATCATTTCCTAGTTTTTGCATCATTTAATACTCACAACTAACCTTGAAAGCAAGTAAAATGCCCTCATTTTAGAGTTGAGGAAATTAAAACTTAGACTACCTAATGACTTATCAAAGGCCATGCAGTTAATTAGTAGCGATGTTGGGTAAGCCAGAGATTCCCATAAGTAAATCTTAACTGCATCGATGATTTTTTTTTTCAGCTCCTGTCAGTACATGTAAATATATGCTTTTAAAATAATGACATGCTAAATCTTGCAATCAAGTTATTATAGTATTCTGGTAAATCTGCAAGTGACATGCTGTTTTTGCTCAAGACGACCAGGATATGACATTGTCTCCTCCTATTACACCCAGCCAGCATACTGACTGTCAAATATCCACTGCTGTAATCTGTTTAGCAAGGTCAGATGCTTGATTGCTATGAATAATTGGATGCCATTAATAATGGTCAGCTCCAGGATATAGGAAGGTAGTCAAGCGTGGTAATTGTATTTTGAACTCCAGCAGATTATTTCCTAGGGAGTAGGAAGACAACCACTATGTGGGATACAGTTTCTCTAAATACAATAGAGATAATTGCTTCCCTAGAGGTGAGGGGACAAGCCAAGGGCTCCCTTAATAATTTGTGTGATCAACTTTATAAAGAAACATAGAGGTCAAGGTTTTGCAAGATGAGGCTAATACTGGGAAGAAAGTCTGACCATTGCTGAATGTCCTCAATAGTTAATTATCTCATTTCCTTGTTCAGATTAACAGTTGAGTTTTATGTGTTGGGGGTAGGGGGATCACTAAATAAATCTGGAGGCACCAGTGAGGTCAGATCATTGACTGATTAGTAAATTTAACCCAGCTTATATTCATCCATAAAGGCCAACCATAAATCTTTTACTGTTTAATGTAAATTAAATGTTCACAATATATTAAAAGCTGTAAACACCACAGAATAACTAAATAGGACAACATTATTATCTTTTTTTTTTAATCCCTGTCAAAGAATGAAGGATTTTAAAATATCATTTGGGAAATTATCATAAAAATTAGAAACTAAAGAGATTAGGAAAAGGTATATTTACATTCATGTGAAAAGAATAAACTGAAAATGATTTTAGAGGATGATAAAAGACTAGGGTCTGGGTAGTAAATAGAAAAAAGAGCAAAAAATAAAACCATAGAAATATGTAATACTTCAATAGCAACAAGGCATGTTCTATTTCGGGCTTCCCTGTTGGCTCAGCAGTAAAGAATCTACCTTCAATGTTGGAGATGCAGGTTTGATCCCTGGGTCAGGAAGATCCCCTGGAAGAGGGCATAGCAACCGACTCTAGTATTCTTGCCTGGAGAATCCCATGGACAGAGGAGCCTGGCAGGACAGTCCATGGGGTTGCAAAGAGTCTGACACAACCGAAGTGACTTAGCACACACACATGACATGCTCTATTTCAATACCCATTAGTTATCAGTTCCAGACTTGAATATGGAAACTATTTCTTAAATTGGCCAGCAAAATTAGAGAACAAAATTACAATTAAAAATAATCATCAGTTCAGTTCAGTCGCTCAGTCATGTCCGACTCTTTGTGACCCCATGGACTGCAGCACGCCAGGCCTCTCTGTGCATCACCAACTCCCAGAATCTACCCAAACTCATGTCCATTGAGTCAGTGATGCCATCCAACCATCTCATCCTCTGCTGGCCCTTCTTCTCCCACTTCAATCTTTCCCAGAATCAGGGTCTCTTCAAATGAGTCAGTCCTTCACATTAGGTGGCCAAAATATTGGAGTTTCAGCTTCAGCATCAGTCTTTTCAAGGAACAATCAGGAATGACCTCCTTTAAAATGGACTGGTTGGATCTCCTTGCAGTCCAAGGGACTCTCAAGAGTCTTCTCCAACACCACAGTTCAAAAGCATCAGTTCTTTGGTGCTCAGCTTTCTTTATAGTCCAACTCTCACATCCATACATGTCTACTGGAAAAACCATAGCCTTGGCTATACGGACATTTGTTGGCAAAGTAATGTCTCTGCTTTTTAATATGCTGTCTAGGTTGGTCATAACTTTCCTTCCAAGGAGTAAGCATCTTTTAATTTCATGGCTGCAATCACCATCTGCAGTGATTTTTGAGCCCCCCCTCAAAAAGTATGCTGCCACTGTTTCCACTGTTTCGCCACCCATTTGCCATGAAGTGATGGGACTGGATACCATGATCTTAGTTTTCTTAATGTTGAGCTTTAAGCCAACTTTTTCATTCTCCTCTTTCACTTTCATCAAGAGGCTGTTTTGTTCTTCACATTCTGCCATAAGGGTGGTGTCATCTGCATATCTGAGGTTATTGATATTTCTCCCGGAAATCTTGATTCCAGCTTGTGCTTCATCCAGCCTAGCATTTCTCATGATGTACTCTGCATATATGATAAATAAGCAGGGTGACAATATACAGTCCTGACATACTCCTTTTCCTCTTTGGAACCAGTCTGTTGTTCCATGTTCAGTTCTAACTGTTGCTTCCTGACCTGCATATAGGTTTCTCAAGAGGCAGGTCAGGTGGTCTGGTATTCCATCTCTTCCAGAATTTTCCACAGTTTATTGTGATCCACACAGTAAGGCTTTGGCATAGTCAATAAAGCATAAATAGATGTTTTTATGGAACTCTCCTGCTTTTTCAATGATCCAGTGGATATTGGCAATTTGATCTCTGGTTCTTCTGCCTGTTCTAAAACCAGCTTGAACATCTGGAAGTTCATGATTCATGTATTGCTGAAGCCTGGCTTGGAGAATTTTGAACATTACTTTACTAGCGTGTGAGATGAGTGCAATTGTGCTGTAGTTTGAGCATTCTTTGGCATTGCCTTTCTTTGGGATTCGAATGAAAATCGACCTTTTCCTGTCCTATGGCCACTGCTAGTTTTCCAGATTTGCTGGCATATTGAGTGCAGCACTTTCACAGCATCATCTCTCAGGATTTGAAATAGCTCTACTGGAATTCCGTCACCTCCACTAGCTTTGTTCATAGTGATGCTTTCTAAGGCCCACTTGACTTCACATTCCAGGATGTCTGGCTCTAGGTCAGTGAACACACCATTGTGATTATCTTGGTCATGAAGATCTTTTTTGTACAGTTCTTCTGTGTATTCTGGCCACCTCTTCTCAATATCTTCTGCTTCTGTTAGGTCCATACCATTTCTGTCCTTTATTGAGCCCATCTTTGCATGAAATGTTCCCTTGGTATCTCTAATTTTCTTGAAGAGATCTCTATTCTTTCCCATTCTATTGTTTTCCTCTATTTCTTTACACTGATCACTGAGGAAGGCTTTCTTATCTCTTCTTGCTATTCTTTGGAACTTGGCATTCAAATGGATATATCTTTCCTTTTTTCCTTTGTTTTTCACTTTTCTTCTTTCCACAGATATTTCTAAGGCCTCCTCAGACAGCCATTTTGCTTTTTTATATTTCTTTTTCTTTGGGATGGTCTTGATCCCTGTCTCCTGTACAATATCATGAACCTCGGTCCATAGTTCATCAGGCACTCTGTCTATCAAATCTAGTCCCTTAAATCTATTTCCCAGTTCCACTGGATAATTGTAAAGGATTTGATTTACGTCATACCTGAATGGTCTAGTGGTTTTCCCTACTCTTCATAGTAGAGGTATAAGTAAAAAAAAGAAAAAAATAGATGGGAGTATGGAACCATGACACTGCTTGAAACAATATGCTGCCCACACGTGACAACTTCTCTGCTATTTGGAGGTAGGAGTTGGGCCGTTTTGACCATTTTTTCAAGAATATTATTCAGTATTTAGATCAACTGTGAAATGACAGGCAGATGGATAACAGACATAACACAAAAGCTAAAACTATAAAACTTTCAAAAGAAAACAAAGTGTAAATCCTCACGACCTTGGTTAGGCTATGGTTTTTTAGATTTGATACCAAAAAGTAGATAACAAAAGAAAAACATATAAACTGACTACCTCAAAATTAAAACTTTTTGCTGCAAATGATACCACCAAAAAAATGAAAAGACAATTCAGAGTGGGAGAAGACCTTTGCAAATCATAAATGTGATAGAGGATTTATATCTCAATACAAATAGCAGAAGCAACCTAAATTGCCATCAACTGATGAATGGGTAAAATGTTATATAACCATGCAAAGGAACATTATTTAATCATAAAAGGAATGAAGTACTGATACATGCTACATGTTTAACACTTGAAAACATTATGCTATATAAAAGGAACCAGTCACAAAAGGCCATATTTTGTACAAACCCATCTATAAGAAAATGTACAGAATAATCAAATATACAGAGACAAACAGTATAATAGGGGTTGCTTGCTGTGCTGTGCTCAGTCGCTTCAGCTGTGTCCAACTCTTTGTAATCTATGGATTGTAGTCCACCAGGCTCCTCTGTCCATGGGATTCTCCAGGCAAGAATACTGGAGTGGGTTGTCATGCCCTCCTCCCAGGGATCTTCTCAACCCAGGAATCAAACCCATATCTCCAGTGTCTCCTGCACTTCAGGCAGGTTCTTTAGCTACTGATCCACCTGAGAAGCCCAAGGGTTGCTTAGGGCAGGGGAAAGAAGACAGGAGGGAAATGCAGATTTAATTCTAATGTGTATAGGGTTTATTTTCAAAAGGGAATGAAAGTGTTCTAAAATTAGATTATGGTGAATGTTGCACAACCCTATGAATATATGGGGCTTACCTGGTAGCTCAGCTGGTGAAGAATTCACCTGCAATGCAGGAGATCCCAGTTCGATTCCTGGGTCAGGAAGATCCCTGGAGAAGGGATAGGTTACCCATTCCAGTTTTGGGGGGCTTCCCTGGTGGCTATAAAAAATCATTAAATTGAAACTGTAAATGGATGAACTATAGGCATGTGAATTATATCTCAATTAATTCAAAGCTGTTTTAAAAAGCAATCCAAGCAAAGAAAAATATCAACAAGTATAAGTTATCTCCCTAGTGAAAAAATTATTTCATTTTTAGTCTAGAGGTTCAGAAAGATGGGCAACTTACCCATGGTTCCATACTGATCCAGTACCTAAGCAGGATCCCTAAGATTTCTGCTTCAAAAATCTCCTAAGATACGTCAATGCCATTGGGAAATTTCTTAACCTTTATGGTCTACTTTGATAGTAGGGTGGGGGGCCGGTGGCTCTCAATGACAGTAGCCTTACTAGCTGATGCCTTTACCCAGAAGCATTTCCATCAGCTGATATAAACTGAGGACACTATAAACTACAGGAAGTAGGCAATATAAATCTAGCAAGAGTCTACTTTCCTACAAAATAGTAAGGGTCCCAAAACCTGGGCAAGGTCTAAATAGTTCCCTGAAAGGAGCATCAGATCAAAGCTTGCAAGGTTTTTAGGCATGAGAATATTATATAAAAAGGTCAGTTCTAGAAATGAGGACCCAGAACCCAGATTTCTCAGTCCTCAAATATGCCTCAAAGCCTAAGCAGGAAACTTAAACCAGAGTTAAAAGGGTCAACTCTTTGACCTTTGCTCTTAAGTTCAAACCTTTTGCCTATAGAGAACATTTCTTTCAAGAGCCTTTAAGCCTACACAAGGCTAGAGCTGCAAGAAAGGAAGATCTTCATCTCAACCGCTATATTTTCAGAACCTTCAAGCATCTTATTTTAAAATCAGAACACTGAGAAAATGCCTGGGATACCAGTGGTGTCCTCATTTGTACAATGAAGAAAGTGAAGATCACTTACTTAGAGAACTCAGTGAAAATGTGGTACAAGCCCAAGTAAGAAGGTGTGGGGAGGGGGCAGGAAGGGGTACAGCACCCCAGGGAGGGCGGGTGATGAAGAGACTCAGAGAGAGGTAAGAAGGACATCAGGGCCTGAGAACATTTTGCATCTTTTAGAGAACAGTTTAGACATGAGACAGAGGTTCCTTATGCTCGGAAAAGAAACATACATGAGACAAGAGAGTGGAAAGTATGTCTTTGTTCTCACTAATGCACTCTGGGCTTAAAAATAAGTTTAATCCTGACAGAAAATTCAGGATGTTTTTTGTTCCTATGCTAGTTCTTTTATTTGTAATAAAAATGCAAATTTCAAGTTTTTATTGTACTTGTTTTCTTTTACTTCTACTTAAATTATTTTTACTTCTTTTCATAAAATAAAAATGTATCTTAAAGAGAGCACTCTATCTTGAGATAGAGGAAATTAACCTGCAACATTTCCCTGCCAATTTTCAACCACAAAAAACTTGCCGGCATGTGAGAAGAAAAGGTGAGAGAGGAGACTGATAGTACATAGAGCTTCGTGTTTTATTCATCTCATCAGAAAGCTGTGGATATTAACTAATTACCCTATGTTATGGCACCCCACTCCAGTACTCTTGCCTGGAAAATCCCATGGACGGAGGGCCTGGTGGGCTATAGTCCATGGGGTCGATAAAAGTCGGACAGGACTGAGCGACTTCACTTTCACTTTTCACTTTCATGCATTGGAGAAGGAAATGGCAACCCACTCCAGTGTTCTTGCCTGGAGAATCCCAGGGACAGGGGAGCCTCGTGGGCTGCCGTCTATGGGGCCGCAAAGAGTCAGACATGACTGAAGCGACTTAGCAGCATGCATCTGTAGGATAAAGAGTAATCCAGCTGTGTCCTACTTTAAGAAAAAGTAAATCTGATTTATAAAAATTCGAATCTATCAAAAGTATAAAAAAATGAAATGAATCAGAAAACATATCCATAGAAGGATTCAAGATAAAGTAACAGTTTTTAAAAGAAAGCTCTTGTAGTACATTTGAAATATGACTTCATTTGTAAAACTTGAAATACTTTTACTAAAACCCATTATTAAAAAGCCCAATGTATAAAAGTAGGTGTATTAGGGTGTTAGTTGTTAAATTCTTAAAAAGCTTTATTTAAAGAGCACACCACCTCCACATCCTACTTCCATGTACTACAAATATGATTTGATTTGCTAGCAATTGACTAAATGCAAATTCAGAGAAACACAGTCATTGTTGGTGTTAAATATGCCTGTATTTGGCTGCTTCTGTGGGCAAATAGAAAAACTGAATATCTGAGTAGTTAAACAGTCATTCCCAGATTAAAGGCTATAATTAAGTTCTCCTAATCTCTTATCTATAAAGTGTCTGTCTACAATACTAAAATATAGATATAAATTACTCATGCCTGTGGAAGAAGCAGAGAAACAATACCAAATAGTAGATAATTCTAAAATTATTTCATCTTAGCTTTTGACTAAATTTTGTTTGATTTAACAATACAAAGATAAGCATTAGAAATCTAATTTTTCATGCACATAAACAGAAGTTCAATAATATTAAGTAGAATCTCTATGAGAAGTAGATTCAGGAATAGAACCTCAACACATGCTATAGTCAGGGAGGAAGTCTTGAGAAAATATCACGGAGGCTGACAAAAGGCAAGTCTTCTGACTTCAAAACGAAATAAAAGATTTTAGGAGTAAGTACTATACACTGATTCTTTTCAAACAAACCAATTTCACTTTTTAAGAACTTTTATTTATTGAAGTACCAGTGGTTTTCAGTATTATGTAAGTTTCATGTGTACAGCATTATATTTCGAATTCTACATACACTCCACAGTGCTCACCCCCAAAAGTAGTTTCTATCAGTCATCTTACAGTTGACCCTCTTTAGCCATATTGCCTCCCCCCAACTCTCCCTATGGTACTCACTAATCTATTCTCTGTATTAAAAAATTTCTTTTTTTTTTAATGGAACCTCAAAAAGAATATCTATACTTTCAGCATTCTTTTGGTTGGCCTGGGACTGACTTTTACAAGGAATAGAGATGAATTCACTGGCCAGCTTGCATTTCTGCTTTTAGAGGCAACTCATGAAAATAGATTTGTTCCATCTGGTCTAAAGGGTCCCACCTGCTGTGTAGCCCCTAAGGGATCATCGCCAGGGTGTTTAGAGACTTGTGCAATTGTCATCATCATCTCACAAAACAAACTTTAAAAAAACAATTCAAGACAAGAAATGCATAATATAAATCCATTAAGATAGATCATCCGCAGTCCAGAGAACTTGAGCCTTGTGGCAATAAGGCTGAATGTTCACCAACAAGAAAGCAATGTAACCAACCTAAAACTGAGTATATGGCCATAGTCTAGATAACTCCAATGCAGACAAAACACTGAGCTTCATGTAAGATTCTAATCTTGACTAGATTTTTATCTTATTAATTCACTTCCTGTCTAATAATCAAGTCTGCCAGGACTAGGTAAAAGGGAATACATTTCTTGACAAAATAGGAGCATGGGACTAAATAACACAAGGGAATAAAATTATTTCTAACAATCTATTTAAAAATTCCATTAAGTAATTCTGGTTCATTTTGAAACTTGATAATGTAGCTACATATGAGTTCTGCATGAATATGGAGTGATTAAAAACAGTGCTCTCAGACAATAAGCATTAAAGCTGGTTATGTTTGTGGAAAACAGATAAGGGACCTTTGGTGAAACCGAAACACCGAGACTGAATATACACGTTGGGTATTCTGTGAGAGGTAGGCTATGGCTGAATGGAGATTTACAAAACAAAACAGTGCTAAGAATAGAGACAGCCATGCATGTAATTTTTGTCAAGACAAATTGACTGATTAAAGTTGTTAGATATTGTGATAAGACAAAAGGGGAAATGGTGAGAAAATTCACTAAGCTCAAATGAATAATAAAACTGAAAATGAACAAAGATTATAACATCACTTCAAAAAATGGAGCTAATAATAATCTCTTTGTATCCATAGCACCTTTTATCTTAGCAGCTCAGAGCATTGCACAGAATCACTGAATCATGACGTCTATGGCTGAAAGTGACCAAAAAGATAGTCTAGTCCAAACACATACCCAGGTTTCTGTCTCTTCTACAATATCTCCCACACACAACCTATTTGAACCCTCTAGTAGTCTCATTTCCTCCTGAGTATATCATCTCAGATCCATACAACAAAAACACAGAATATTTGGATTTGCCATTTTCTTTGCATTAAAGTATATAGCAATTTTTCTCATTAGGCAGAGCTATAACTTGGTAAGGCAAAAAGACAGGAAAACAAGAGTGGACTACAAAATTTTGTAAGATAGAAAGTATGTAAGATGTAACTGACTTTGCATATCTTAGGAAGTTTGGAATAAGTCTATTAGATGATAGACTATTGAGAGCCAAAAATCTTTCCAGTCTCACTTCAGGAGCCTGGAAAGACTAAGAAATTACAATACCTCTGAGAGTAGGATATAGATAGTAGTTGTAAACCTGGTGAAGATGGTTAAAACTCTGTGTAAGAAGACAAACTTTCAGAACAACCTCACCCTACCACCCTGTATAGCTAAACAGTGACTGCACATGGCAGAAGATTCATGTATTCAAAATTGTATTAAGTGCCTACCATGTGACAGACATTGATCTAGGAACTGTGGCTATGGCATTGAACAAAACACAAAAATCTACCCTCATAGAGTTTATATTCTAGAGATAATACAGCGTAAACAAGTAAAGAACATCAGATGGAGACAATGACAGGGGAAAAAAAATCAAGCAGGAAGGATAGGAAGACAAAGGGAAAGGAAATCATTTTAAACACGGAGGTCAGGAAAGGCTTTCCTGAGGGTGACAGCTGAGCAGAGATCTGAGTAAGGTGAGGTGATTATCTGGTGAAAGTTTTCCGCTATGGGAAGAACAAGTACAAAGGTCTGAAGAGGGAATGTCCTCGTGGACAGAACAAGGAGACATTCCCCATGAGGAGATTAAGTCGGTTCAGGTAAAATGAGCAGGGTGGGGAATGATATGAAACTTGGTCTAGAGTTAATCATGGGGTAGGAGAAGGAACTGGAGAAGGAAATGGCAACCCACTCCAGTGTTCTTGCCTGGAGAATCCCAGGGACGGCGGAGCCTGGTGGGCTGCCGTCTATGGGGTCGCACAGAGTTGGACATGACTGAAGTGACTTAGCAGCAGCAGCAGCAGCAGGAGGAGGAACAGGTTGAGGAGAAGGACTGCAAGAACAAAGACTTTGACAGAAAATCTAGCTGGAGAACAGTGAACAAGGGGGAGAGGAGAAGAGGATGAGGTCTGAGGGAAGGCCAAAGCCATAGCATGGAAGGCCACCTCCATTCTAGATGAGGTTGACTTTACTGCTTGCCATGAGGAGCTACTGGCAGACTATAACAGATTCTGCTCTGGAGTTCCTTCTGTAACCCCAAAGAGTAGGTCCTGTAGTAAAATGCTCTCTTTAAGCTCCAGGACTCATAATACTGATAAATCTTGACTTTTTAGACCTAAACTCTGTCCATTCAACTTGAGCCCCCTTGTCTTCAGCCCTTCTGTGAGGCTCCCACCCTTCCTCTGTGCGCTGAGACAGTAGGAAGGTGCTTGGACATCCTAGGCAGGCAACAGACCACTCATTATGGCAGCACCTCTGTCCCCCCGTGTATGTGCTCAGCCGTGTCTGACTCTTTGTTACCCCATGGATTGTAGCATGCCAGGCTCCTCTGTCCATGGGATTTTCCATGCAAGAATACTGAAGTGTGTTGCCATTTCCTCTTCCTGGGGATCTTCCCAACTCAGGATGGAACCCTCATCTCCTGTGTCTCCTGCATTGCAGGCAGATTCTTTATCACTGAGCCACCTGGCAATCCCTGACATCATTAAACATTTCCCAAAATAAATATCTGTTGCTTCATGTCTAATGTTATATGGGTTGCCATGGCCTGATGTTTATAAATGAAAACTAACCTGATAGAAAGAAAGTCAATTTTATTTCTTCTAAATTACTTTGATATGTGAATAAATGTTCTTCTGGTTTGTGGTGATTGCATTGGAACCACCCTGGTGCTATTATGATGTACATGCATGTGAGCTAAATCACTTCAGTCGTGTCCAACTCTTTTTGACCCTATGGACTGCAGCACGCCAGTCTGGAGGACTATGTCTCCTCTGTCCATGGGATTCTCCAGACAAGAATGCTGGAGTGGGTTGCCAGGCCCTCCTCCAGGGGATCTTCCTGACCCAGGGATCAGATCCATGGTTCCTGCATTGCAGGCAGAATCTTTCCCACTGAGTCACCAGGGAAGCCCATTATGATGTACATGTGCAAATAATTTCAGCCTACAGTTACCCATAGGTGATCTAATCTAATACAAGGACTATGGGTCAATAGGGAAGCAGGTCAGTTTGAGGAGACTATATATGGAGTCTCGGAGAAGGCAATGGCACCCCACTCCAGTACTCTTGCCTGGAAAATCCCATGGGCGGAGGAGCCTGGTAGGCTGCAGTCCATGGGGTCGCTAAGAGTCAGACACGACTGAGTGACTGACTTCACTTTCACTTTTCACTTTCACGCATTGGAGAAGGAAATAGCAACCCACTCCAGTGTTCTTGCCTGGAGAATCCCAGGGACGGGGGAGTCTAATGGGCTGCCGTCTATGGGGTCCCACAGAGTCAGACACGACTGAAGTGACTTAGCAGCAGCAGCAGCAGCAGCATATCTGAAGTCTGCATTAATGCAGGTAATTCTGATAATGTCCAGCTTATAATGACTGCCCCAGCATACCCTCAGAATATGTAAAGCTCTAGGTGTCATTAAAATTATCCGATTTCTTCAGTGATGTTTTAAACTCTTATGGAAGAAGAGAATCTAGAACCAGAGTACATCCTACCAATTTGGGAATGGGTAGGCTAGCTTAATATCTTACTATCTCTACCTTAGTATCTCTACCTCAGGGACCAACTAGAGCCATGATTCTTAACTCTTAACCCAAGATCACTGAACAGAAAATAGGAGGCCTGTGATCTGACTGACTGAAATTTAGCATGATTTAAATCATAAATAAGCAAACAACGCAATGAAATCAATGACACTTATGACTTTATCATCAATAGAAATCATAAATATTTCCATACTATATTGCAATTGGCCCAGATAACTCAAAATGTATTCATACCACTTTAATATAATGGAAATTATAAGACATCACACTAGATCTCATTATTTAATATATGATAAGAAAGCCCATATGTTGCCATACCACATTTGTTATTTAAAATGTAAATAGCATATTTCATTATTGCTGGATTCCACTGAAGCCCTATGGATTTCTATATATAATTCACCTGCCCTACAAGGTAACTTGGTACATAAGGACACATGGTACCAAAAGAAGAAGAAAAGGAAGAAGGGGTAAGAAAAGAAAAAAAGACAGAGAGGCTCCAAGACTATCTTCAGGGCTGATGTACTTTGGGGGTATGTTGTCTAGGTTAGTATATGCTCCTGCAGGAGAAAGAAAGGCACGCAGATGCTTATGGTGGTCCTCATAAAATAGCACTCAGAAGGCACTGGCACCCCACTCCAGTACTCTTGCCTGGAAAATCCCATGGATGGAGGAGCCTGGTAGGCTGCAGTCCATGGGGTCGCAAACAGTCGGACACGACTGAGCGACTTCACTTTCACTTTTCACTTTCCTGCACTAGAGAAGGAAATGGCAACCCACTCCATCTTGCCTGGAGAATCCCAGGGACGGAGGAGCCTGTTGGGCTGCCATCTATGGGGTTGCATAGAGTCGGATACGACTGAAGCAACTTAGCAGCAATAGCAGCAGCAATCCAATGCTTTGGCCAACTAATGCGAAGAGCCGACTCATTGGAAAAGACGCTGATGCTGGGAAAGATTGAAGGCAGGAAGAGAAGGGGATGACAGAGGATGACATGGCACCACTGACTTGATGGACGTGAGTTTGACCAAGCTTCAGGAGTTGATGATGGACAGGGAAACCTGGCTTGCTGCAGTCCATAGGATCGCAAAGAAAAAGACGTGACTGAGCGACTGAACTGAACTGAATGCTGTGCTGCCAAGAACCAGAGATGTCAGCCAGAAGTCTGTGCTAGCACATGAAGCCTACGTTCAGAGAAGAGCTGGACTTCGGTATTATGGACAATTGGAACAAGCACAAATGAACATATCCTGGCACTTTCCCTGACCCCTGCCATCTTTCATTGCAGTGTTCATTTGCAATTTGACCACATTAAATTAGAATTACCTCTTCTATGCCCGCAAAGGGCTTCCCTCATAGCTCAGTTAGTAAAGAATCCACCTGCAAGGCAGGAGACCCTGGTTCAATTCCTGGGTTGGGAAGATCCCCTGGCGAAGGGATAGGCTACCCATTTCAGTATTTTTGGGCTTCCCTGGGGGCTCAGCTTGTAAAGAATCTGCCTGCAACGCAGGAGACCTGGGTTCAATCCCTCGGTTGGGAAGATCCCCTGGAGAAGGGAAAGGTTACCTACTCCAGTATTCTGGCCTAGAGAACTCCATGGACTGTATAGTCCCTGGGGTTGCAAAGAATCAGACATGACTGAGTGTCTTAATACATTAAATAATGAGATCTAGTGTGATAAGTCTGATAATTTCCATTATATTGAAGTGGTATGAACATATTTTGAGATATCTGGGCCAATTGCAATATAATATGGATGTATTTATGATTTCTACTGTTGATAAAGTCACAAGTATCATTGATTTCACTGTGTTCTTTGCTTATTTATGATTTAAACCTACTACCATCTACAGCACCACTTTATTGCCTCTCATTTTTCTTTTTCTCATTCTGTCCCCATTACTCCTTTGATCTCCCAGGTTTACAGACTTTTAGCTCTGCTTTCTTATTCTCCTTGCTCACCCATGGGTGATGCTGACAGCCATCAGTTGTTCTTCGGGAGCATGCTATATTAACAACTGCAGATGTCCCCAAACCACACTGCTGTTACACAACAGGCCAGCTGGTCATCAGAGCACAGAGACCAGGATAGATGAGTACTAGCAGGGAAGGCCACACAGCCCCTTCTCTGATAATCCTTAGGTGGGTGAGTCTGCCTCACAGCAACTGCCTCCCAGCAGGCAGCAGATATCTGCTAGCCTCCCATTAATCTGCCAGGTTAAGGTTTCCCTCCCATTGTCACTCTTGAATTCTGATAACTCGGTAACTGGAAGAGTTTATAAGCAAACAATGAAATCAGTGCCTGGAAAATATATTTGCTGCTGCTGCTAAGTCGCTTCAATCGTGTCCGACTCTGTTCGACCCCTGAGACAGCAGCCCACTAAGCTCCCCTGTCCCTGGGATTCTCCAGGCAAGAACACTGGAGTGGGTTGCCATTTCCTTCTCCAATGCATGAAAGTGAAAAGTGAAAGTGAAGTCTCTCAGTTGTGTGCGACTCTGAGCGACCTCATTGACTGCAGCTACCAGGCTCCTCTGTCCATGGGATTTTCCAGGCAAGAGTACTGGAGTGGGGTGTCATTGCCTTCTCCGAGAAAATATATCTAGACAGGCTAAATTTACTTAGAGGAAAGAGCATCTATTGACAGAAATTGCAGAATGACTTTTCATTAGAAGGAAAGAAAGAAGGGTAGATAGAAAGAGGGAAGGAAAACAGTGAGTTAAGAAAGGAAGCTGTAAATCGCTTCTCATTAGAATATATTCCAGATTATCTGCACAGTGGAGAAACAAGTGGGGAAATGACAAACAGGTGGCTGAACTAAACACACTAGACATGAGTTAACTAAGAGCAAAGCTTAAATAGATCTGCATTCATATAAATAGTCTAATTATCTGTATTAATGTAAATAACATAACTAATACAAATATAATCACAGTTCTTCAAAAACTAATTTTAAATTGAATATTCTATAGACTACATTGCCCCTCTGCCTTACAGGAAGATGCTCATGGTGAGAAGAGACAGAAAATAACAACCATTGAAAGTGGTATGTACACCGCAAAATTATTATTTCCAAATTCCAATCAGACCACGTGAACCTCCTGCACAACACCTGCCAAGAAAGTCACAACACACTCAGAATTAACGTCAGCCCCTTTGCATATTGTCATTTGAAAAGACCCTGATGCTGGGAAAGATTGGGGGCAGGAGGAGAAGGGGACGACAGAGGATGAGATGGTTGGATGGCATCACCGACTCAATGGACGTGAGTTTGAGTAGACTCCAGGAGTTGGTGATGGACAGTGAAGCCTGGTATGCTGCAGTCCGTGGGGTCGCAAAGAGTCAGACATGACTGAGCGACTGAACTGAACTGAACTAAATTGAACCAGACCTCCTGCAATTGGCCCCTGCCAACTTCTCCCACCTCATTTTGGCACGTGACCCCTCTTGTTTGCTACATGCAGCCACAGTGACTTTTTGCTCCTCAAGTAAATTTCCCCAACTGGAGCCTCTGCTTTACAGTCCCTTTGGTTGGATTATTTAACTCCCAAATTTTTCCATGACTAACACCTTCTATGATGGTCATTTTGTGTCAAGCTGACTGGGCTTAGGGATTCCCAGACAGCTGCTAAAACATTATTGTGGGGTGTCTGTGAGGACGTTTCTGGAAGAGGTTAGCATGTGAATTGGTGGACTGAATAAAGGTCACCAACTGCAGCTGGGCATCAGCCACACTCTTCAGGGTCTGGATAGAACAAAAGGCTCAGGAAGGGTGAATCTGCTCTCTTGCTTGAGCCAGGACATCCATCTTCTCCTGCCATGGACATCTGAACTCCTGATTCTTGGGCCCTCAGACTCAGACTGGAACTTACAACACTGGCTCTCTTGGTTGGAAGGATTCAACTTTGTACTAGAATTACACCACTGGCTTTCCTGGGCCGCCAGCTTGCTAGTGGCAGATTCACAACCTCCATAAACACGGGAGCCAGTCTTTGTTAATAAATCTCTATCTAGCTACCCATCTATCTGTCTATTCATCTACCTATCTATCCATCCTATTATTCAATTTCTCTGGAAAACCCTGACAGATACACCTTATCATACAGCTTATATGTCATTACCGTAAGGAAGCCTTCCCCGAGCACCAAACTAACTAAATGTTACCCCACCCCAATGCCCTCCATCCTGTCACCTTACTTCATTTTCTTTAGAGCATCAATCCTGTAGGAAATGTTTATTTCTTTGCTTACCTTCCCCTATCTTCTCCATGAGAACAAGGACCTTTTCAGTTTTTGGGTTTTTTTTCTGCCATATCTCCATTAGAAGAGCATCAAGCACGTAGTAAGCATTCAAATGTATTTGTGTGGATAGAGTCAATATTAAATGACTGCACTTGTTTGGAATGAGTCAATGGTGTCACCCGTTGGCCAAGTTCTGATAGTTAAAGCAAGATGATGATAGATCAACATAGGAGCACTCACAGCCCCAAAAGGAATCTCTTTTCTGGAGACAAAGTATAATAGTGATAGTCAATATTTTTTTATTTTGTATCACTTAGCTAGGCTTATCAGCTATTCCAATCAACATGGCAGGAATGGTGGGGAGAATCACAATAGAGTTAAATTTTTAACTATGGTTCAAGTCCATTAACTTGATGGGAGAAAAATACTACTGCTGCCATTTTATACACTAATTTCACACACTAAGAATCAGCAGGTATTACAGAATAAATATGACTTTGAAGTCATGAAGATTCAAGTTTACAGTCCAACTCTTTTATTTCTGTTTCAGACTGAATTGCATCTCCTCAAAATTCATGTTTCAGTCCTAATCCTATTGTGACTGTACTTGTTAAAAGGACTGTTAGGAAGATAATAAGGCTAAATGAGGACATAAGAGTGGGGCCCTAATCCAGTAGAACTGGTATTATGGTATTATAAGAAGAGAAAGAGACATCAAAGATCTCTCTCCTATGCACACACAGAAGAAAAGTCATACAAGGACACAGTGAGGAGACCATCTGCAAGCCAAAATGAAAGGTCTCACCAGAAACCAACACTGCTGGCACCTTGGTCTTGAATTTCTAGCCTCCAGAACTGTGAAAAAATAAATTTCTGTTGTTTAAGTCACCCAATCTGTGATATTTTGTTATGGCAACCCAAGTACACTAACAAAACCTCTAAAGGTGTGATCATGAACAAGGGATTTAACTTTCTAAGCTTAAAAGTATATAAAATCAGAAGGGAAAAGTCAGTTTGCAGGATTTTGTGAGGACAAGAGGCAGTTTTATGCAGTTTCAAAGTAGATACTCAAAGGTCATCATGGAGCCCACTGTGGTCTGCCAGCCCACATATCACCCTTTACCATCCTACTCATCACTGAAGTAGGCTTTGTATTTGTCTACAAAGTCAACTGAATAACCAGTTAAGAAACCAAAATGGTTCATCAACACCACACAGGACATACAATTCAGTAATGAGACTAAAGTGAAGTGAAAGTGAAGAGTCACTCAGTGTCTGACTCTTTGCGACCCCATGGACTATACAGTCCATGGAACACTCTAGGCCAGAATACTGGAGTGGGTAGCCTTTACCTTCTCCAGAGGGTCTTCCCAACTCAGGGATCGAACCCAGGTCTCCCGCATTGTGGGAAGATTCTTTACCAGCTGAGCCACAAGGAAAGCCCAAGAATACTGGAATGGATAGCCTATCCCTTCTCCAGGGGATCTTCCCAACCCAAGAATTGAACCAGGGTCTCCTGAATTGCAGGCAGATTCTTTACCAACTGAGCTATCAAGGAAGCTCAATGAGACTAAATTCACCACCAAATAAATAAATAAACAGAATGGAGGCTTTTAAATCCCAACCACTTGATATACAGACAAAGATTTATATGTCTTTATAGACACAACAAGTATCGATTTTAAATACTCAAGAAATAATCTTATAATAAGTATTCAGTAATTATCAGAATACCAAAGAATGTGGTTTATTTGATCAGAACTGTTATTCCCTTAGGTAACTCATATCATCTGTCTGGGCCTCAATTTCCTCATATGTAACAAGGGGGATTTGGTCCACATTATTTTAAAGGCACTTCTAGTTCTGAGTCTGGGCTGCTCTTCTTTGAAAGATAAAGCTACTGATACAGGGCCTGTGGTGTTCCACTCTGGGGATGTTTTTAGATCTACAAAAGTTCATCCATCCCCTCTCTGACCTACCCCTGTCACTCCCTCCCAATGAGGTGTGGACATTTACGGGTTAGCCACCCAGAGTTGGCAGTACAGTCTGAAGCAAAGAAATCAGACAAAATGTTTGTCTCCACATATCCCCAGTTCTTCAGTCTCTCAGTAGTACAACTTGTTCTAAAACTACGGATTGGAGGGCAGTATTAGCATATAACTCTTGGGCTTGTGTTTATTCTCTGGTGAGGAATGTAAACTGTCAGTGCTGATAACACGTCTTTCATGGCTCAAATCATCATCACTGCACCAGAAAACCTGTTTTGATATAATTTAGCCCATCCCTATATGAACTAAATGCCAAATGCAATTCAGGATTTATGTGGTGTCGGGTCCCAGTGGAGTATGCAAAGAGTCTTAGTGCCTGGGAAAGGCTTACAGAGAGAGGGGTTATGGGTGCTTACATCTAGATCCAGAGTGTGCAACAAAAGAAAAGGGCTGGATTTGCTGCATGTTCAATAAAATACCCCAACGGCTGTGCTTTTCTCTTTTTAAAAGAAGAGGGTGTTAACTGGGTATTTTATTTTTTTCTGAAAGATTTGAACTTGCAAATGAAGCATTTGGTCAGACAACCAAAAGGATTTGTGTCCCTTCCGATAAAATACAGAATTGTGTTCTATGCCCTGAGGAAGTCTCCACAGTCTCCTCTTGATGTGATCTCAAGTCAAGAGTGTGACAACATGAAAAAGCACATTTGGTCCCTAACACTTTCCTACTGCTGAAGCTTCCAACAGCATATCCAAAATATTTCCTGATATTCTGAGAACTTTTCTTAAATCACTTATATAGGAAGACTGTTTTCCCACTCATCTTACCACAATAAAATTCAATATATAGCATAATTATTAAAACAACAATTAACTTAAATTTTGTGATCCTTGTTTGCTTATGTATCTGTATGGTTCAAAGATTGTTTATAAACATATTCAAGTTTTATTGCTTCTTTTACAAAATGATACCATTTACCAGATACTTTTTCTTAAATGACTCCAAAGCAAGGAAAAAGTTTCACAGGTATGAAAACTCTAACACTATATATATATATACACATACATATATACACACACACACATATATATCAGACATCTAAAGAGAGTTTTAAATTAACTATAATTTTAAAAATGATTAAAAAATAAAATATCTATATAGGTAATTCTTGTTTATGGCATGTATTTTTCCAATTTTTCTGTAATTGCTACAAATTATTTGTAAAATAAAAATGAAAAAAAAAAACAGAGAAAACCACAATAAGTCCTTTTACAGAGTGATCAAACATTGAATATTTTGATAAGACAGGTAATTACTCTCAAAAATATACAGATGCTTTCACTGTGCTCTAAAAGAAGAATAAGTTACTTTTATAGGAAGATCTAAACCTCCCCAAAACTCAATATTATATTTAAGTTTATCCAGAAAAAAGTATCACCAAAGATAATGAGTAGAAATGAAAGAAGCATGAAATGGTACTCGGAATATTGTTTTAGTCTATATCAACCTAGAACAATTCCTCAAATATGTCCTGTAGTACACTGCTGCTGCTGCTAAGTCACTTCAGTCGTGTCTGACTCTGTGGGACCCCATAGACGGCAGCCCACCAGGCTCCCCCGTCCCTGGGATTCTCCAGGCAAGAACACTGGAGTGGGTTGCCATTTCCTCCTCCAATGCATGAAAGTGAAAAGTGAAAGTGAAGTCGCTCAGTCGTGTCCGACTCTTAGCGACCCCATGGACTGCAGCCTACCAGGCTCTTCTGTCCATGGGATTTTCCAGGCAAGAGTACTGGAGTGGGGTGCCATTGCCCTCTCCCACTGTAGTACACTAGTAGTCCTCAAAATGTAAATGTTATGCCAAGAAGACAGAATTCTAGATCCTATGGTGAAATACATTTGGAATAAAAGGTAAAACAAAATTACACATTTATTTATAGTGGGAATTCTCTGAGCCTTTAATATACTCACGTCTTGGGGGGAGGACTTGAATCAGGTATGCACTAAAATAAAGGAAATATTCTAAGATTAAAAAAAAGAAGTAATATTGTTTATGTTATAAAACTTTAAACAAATGAAAGAGTATAAGATAAAAAGTAAAATTTTCTTTATTCTCTTCCCCATTTTCTATCTCAACTCTCCAGTAATAACTAGTATAATAAGCTTTTTGTGTGTTCTCCCAGAAAAGGTCTTGTCATTTTTAGATCATGGCAGGATTTCCTCATTGAGAAAAAATCAGATAAAACAATAGAAACTATAATAATATGATAGCTACTCATTATTTACTATTTACTATTCACTGGTCCAGTGCCTAGCACTAACCATACTTATTACATACATTATCTCATTGAAACTTCACAATATTCTGTAAGATGTGTGTTATACAGATTTTACAGATAAAGAACTAAATTTTGGTTAAGATAAATAATTTATCTAAGATAAACAATTAATTAATGGCCATTGTGAGACTGCAGAGTCAAAAATCTTAATTATTATACTTTTTTGTAAGATTCTTAACCTTGAAAAAAAAAAGATAAATAAAACATACATTCCCTGAGAAGATATGAGAAGTTGAGAAAATAATTGCTAGCATAACAGCAGGGAGAAGGCAATGGCGCCCCACTCCAGTACTCTTGCCTGGAAAATCCCATGGACAGAGGAGCCTGGTAGGCTGCAGTCCATGGAGTCAAGAAGAGTTGGACACGACTGAGAGACTTCACTTTCACTTTTCACTTTCATGCATTGGCGAAGGAAATGGCAACCCACTCCAGTGTTCTTGCCTGGAGAATCCCAGGGACAGTGGAGCCTGGTGGGGTGCTGTCTATGCTTCAGAGTTGGACACAACTGAAGCGACAGTAGCAGCATAACAGCAGAGGGAAAAAAATTTTTGCCAACATAAACATTATTGCACAGTTTCAAAAGCTGACTTTTTATAAAATTTATAGTTGCACCATACAGTTCTCAAGAATTCCCCTGCAAGGAGCAACAGCATGGCAAATTGAAAAGCTTTGAAGACAGGAAGCAATGGTTTTCAACTTTGGTGACAGCTTCTTTTGTAATTGCTCCCTTCACCCCATCTCATATTTTCCTCTCCTCATTTGCTACTGCATTTCCTTATTCTTTGAGTTGAGAAAAGACAACAGCACTTGCTGACAGGCTTTACTCATGCCGCCATCTTGTCCAGTTCTCCTTTGCAGGCGGTCAAGTTATGGATCCTTCTCTCCACCCCATCCCCAAACCCCCTCCTCCCCACTATCCACCCCACACTCCAAAGAGACAAGCACTCATTAGAACCAGGCTCAAATATGAAACAGATGTTGGAATTTTCAAACAAGGACATCAAAATAACTAGGATTAATACGTCAAAGGCTCTAACAGAAAAGGCAGACAACAGGTCAGACTGATAATGTCAGTAGGGACATGGAAATTCTAAGAAAAAACCAAAAGGAAATGATAGAAATCAAAAACACAGTAACAGAACTGGAGAATGACTTTGATGAACTTTTCACTAGAGACAACACAGCCGAGGAAATAATCAGTGAGCTTGAAGACAGGTCAACAGAAACTTTTCGAACCAAAATACAAAAGAAAAAAAAAGGAGGGTATAAAAAAACAGAATCTCTAAGAACTGTGATACAGTATTCAAAGGAATAACACACATATAATTAGAACACCAGAAGGAGAATAACGAATAGGACAGAAGAAATATTTGAAGTAAAAATGACAAAGAACTTTCCAAAATTAATGACAGACACCAAAACTGTCCCCGCAGAAGTTCCAGGCAACAGGGAAATGACCCTACCTCTGTGTCCTTAACTTGCCTACGCAAATCTCTTGGTCTCGGGCAGTGAAACTGGTTTTAAAGGGAAAGGAAAAGGTGCCTATAATAGTTTCTCAAGACTGCTGTAACAAATTACCACAAACTTGCTGGCATAAAGTAACACGGTTTTATAACAGTTTTGGAGGTCAGAAGTCTAAAATTAGGTAGGGCTTGTTCCTTTCATAGACTCTTGGGGAGAATTTGTTTTCTTGCCTTTTCTAGCTTCTGGAAGTCTCCTACTTTCCTTGGCTCATGTCCCTTTTTTAAATCACTACAACCTCTTCCTTCCATCATAATATCAACAACTTCTCTTCCACAATTAAATCTCGATCTCTCTCTCTCTCTCCTCCCTCTCTATCATAAGGACATGTGCTATTACATTTAGAGACCATCTGAATAATGAACAATAATTTCCCCATCTCAAGATCCTTAAACTAACCATATCTACAAAGTCCCTCTTTTCATGTAAGTAATCATTCACAAGTTCCAGAAGTTAATATCTGGATATCTTTGAATCATTATTCAGCCTACCAAGGTACCCTTTAGAGGCTTAGACAAAGCAGAGAAAATAAATTGACTGCAATATACATCCATGGATCTGGTGTTCACTCACAGGACTAAGATTATTATGAAGCTTGATAAAGAGCTCCACGTTAGCTACTAAGGATATCAAAAAACTCTAAGGCAAATTTCATTCAAGCCTTGCAGTTAGACAATATGCATACATAAGAGATGTTGATAAATGCTTTCCTCCTTTGTTTTACAAACTAAAGAAGTCGGCGGCTGTCTAATCCTTTATAATTTTGACAAGTTCTAGAGACGTTAATTTTAAAAGAGATGTTGTCTTATAAACTTTCAACATTAATTCATATGCAAGAACTTGATTATCTTCCAACTTGAAAGGTTTATTTTTGAAAACGGTGGAAAACAGTGTATTTTCCTATGGAAGCTGGCAGAGTTTGCATTCTTTCTATGAAACAATAAGCTTGAATTTCTAAGAATTTATTTTAGAGCATGAAATGTCTTTGACAAACATACATCACCCTAGGCAATGGCTCCTGATATTATTAGAAAGAGGCCTGGGAAAAACTAAGAAAACTTGTTTGTATTTGAATAGAGGAGGAATGGGAGGTCATTGGGCTAAATATAGACAGAAATGACTTTTAAAACATTTAACAATCAGTACTTTTGGCACCTGGAGAAGGAAATGGCAACCCACTCCAGTATTCTTGCCTGGAGAATCCCATGGACAGAGAGGCCTGGCAGGCTACAGTCCATGGGGTCGCAAGAGTCGGACACGACTTAGCGACTAAACCACCACCACCACCACCGCCGCCGTTACTGGCACCAGCAAGTAAGAATGAATGCCAGCTAAAAACAAGCCTTGCACCCTTACTGCACGTATCTATTCCTATCAGCCCTGAACATGCAGCAAGATTATCATAAGAAAATAAACATGTTAGTAGTCTTGGTTCAGGATTCTTATATTTCTGAACTTGCTTTTGTTACTACAGTTTATATAATTACTCTAAAAAATTTTTCAATCACATTCACGATGATGGGGAATAAGAAAGCTCCAAAAACAAGTAGCAACTGCAGAGAGGCGAAACTTCCCTTTGAAGACAGGGGTGGAGATGGTGATGGGAATCGAGCTTCTAAGATCAGGGTAATCAGCAGCCAAGTCCCATCCTACACGATAAAGAATCTTCCCATTCACCTTTTGTAAACTGTATATCTCTCCTCTCATTTATCCACTTCCTCCATTACCTTCTCTCCCTCTCTCTTTCTCTCTCTTCTCTCTCTGTCTCTCAACACAAACACAACCTTCCATCTCCTCTAGGACCTCCTTCATTCCACTTCAACCCTATTTTCTAGATGGAGGGTTCCAAATCTATACTTCCAGTTCAACTCTGCTCACCAACATGAGCTCCATTTTGGAAATGTCTTGTCTTGTCATGAAGCACTTTTAAATATTTTATCAAATATTTCCTTACCCAAATTATTTTTTTAAAACCTATGAAGTTGGCATTAAAACCTGTATTTTCCTAACAGAAAATAAGGCTTTGACTCCTCTGTTCTTTTCTTTTTCTACTTTTCTGACATAAGTAACTGCAACTGTGTGTTTTGTTTTATTTTGTTTTTTAATAAAACAGTCAATTGATTTGGCTGATTCAAAGAACCAAGAAAATAAATGGGAAAAAAATTATCAGTACCTGATTTTTTTAAATAATTTGACAAATTCACTAAGCCAAAATTACTAAAATCAGAATTTGTATCTGGACAAATTAAAACGTCACAGGGCCTGTGCTGAAAATATGGTGCTTAAACACATTCCATCATCTCAGTGGCCACCCCAGTTCATGCCCAGGCTAGATCCACTCCTGTGAATACTTAGAGCTAATGACACAAATCACTCTAAGTCCTTGTAAAACAGGATGATTGCACTGCTCATAGTAAATATGGTGAGGCAATAGCTCATTGACAGGTGAAAGATGGATTGGAAGTTTTAGGGCATTCTGCAAACTTGGCCAGATCAATCTGAAGTAAAAACAAAGTTCTCTGAGATTAATAGTTTTCAATGCATCATCTAGGATGCATTCTTGTACTTCCAGAAGTACCACTTCTAAAAGTATCTCTCTTATATAATGCCAGCTCACATATAAGGAATGACTCTAGATAGATCCCTCTGTCCTGATCAACACCTCCCACAAGGAAAGCAAGTGTGGCACAGGCTTTCAGCTCATGTCCCAAGTAACTCTGCATAGCATGACTCAATGACATACTGCCCCTAAAACCTGGTGCAAACAGAGAAATTTCCTTCTGTGCAGACACCAGGTCAAACCCCATATTGGGAGACAGCATGTGTTTCTGTTGGCTTGGTCTCCTCTAAGGCAGACTGCAGAGGAAGTGTTGATTTTTATACCAGACCCAAATGAGCTACAAGGCCCGAATCCACCTAGCACATTTAAAGCAGACTGAGTGCCAGGTGAGACTTCTGTGGTAGAAGTAATGAGAAAAGTTATGGACTCCCAAGTCTTGGAACATATCCAAGCAGCCAAAAAACAAAGAGTTTTCAAACTAAGAATACAGAAACATTATCATAGTTATATTCCTTATCCTCAAAATAGCTGAAAAGTGAAACACAACAATATTACAATAAGGTAACATCTGTGTCTTTAGAAATGAGTGTTCCATATCACGTTATGATGTTATTTAATAATTATAGATGTTGCCTGATCTTTTGGTGATAGCAAAAATCTGCTGAGTGCTTGCTGTGTGCCAATAACATATTAAGAGCATTTTCCAATTTAATCTTCACAAAACCCTGTGATATAATAACTGATTTTTCTCTCATTTTAGAGATAAAGAAGCTGATACTTGAAGGTTACATAGTTAATGATAGACTCTGTCTGTATCCTTAACCTCTATACAATATTGCCCCTTAACCATCTTCAACTCTGTAGAAAAACTGATTACCAAATGTAAAAAAAATATAGTAGAACTCCACCTGTATTTGATCATTTTCATGCAATTTATTATTGCCCTAACTACATTTCAAAGATGATATCTATTTATAACTACCATGCACATTGCTATCCCTATGTTTTTTTATCCCTAGAAAAATATTTTTTATATGTTGCATTCAGATATTACGTTAAGTACCTTTTCCAAAAATGCCTGTAAGTACAAATTATTATTCTAAACCCACTTGTTGACTTCCCACTCAAGAACTGTAGACATGCTGAGAACCATGTCTATCCTGTGCTTTCAATCCATGAACTGAAAAACCCAAGCCAGTTCCCACTGACAAATCTTATTATTCTCAGATACAGAAGAAGAGAAATATTCAAATTCTATGAACACTTTCCATACATATTTCCAATCTCTGTGGATAGGCAACAATGCATGTAGAATTGCAATATTCTAATTTCCATTTGCCTTCATTTCCTCAATTTCATTTCCCACCACATTCCTGTCTTAGATCTTTTAAGTTAAAATACAGAAACATTATCATAGACAAGTATTCTAGGGAGGGAAAAGAAGAAAAATAGACAAGGAAGCGTCTTTTAAAGGAGAGAGTGAAGAAAATGCAATAAGCAATATTCCGGGAGTGTTAAGATAGATGTAAATAAAATTTCTCCAGCTCAAGAGTTAGTTGGAAGCAAAGCTATCAAAATCATCATAATAACTAACAGGCAGGCAGGATTACCATGTGTTAAGTATTCTATTAATAGAACACTGTATCTCAATTCCCAAACAAACCTATAATTTAAATATTATCATTTCATTTGTGTTGGTGAGATTCCTTTGCAGCTTTCCCAGCTCTGCAGATGTAGCTTACCCTCTGAAGGGCTCTGGGCCGACCCCTATACCTGCATTTATTACATCATGGTGTAACATTATTTATCACTTATGGTCTGAATTCAGTGTGAGCTCCATAAAGGAAATAACTGGGCCTTCTTTATTTCCTTTGTCCCAGGAATTTTCAGAGTTCTAGACTATGGTGAATGCTTGAGGCTTGACCTGATGCTTGTCAAGAACATACATTAGAGGTAGAGAGAAAACAGAGAAAACACCAGAATGCACTGGGGGAGCTCTAGTCTATTCTGCAATAATGAGAGAATTGTGGCTATAAAACAACCTCCTGCTCCTAAATAAATTTGGAGTCTTAAAATAACATGGACTAACAAAAATTAGGTCTGAATATAATTAACTTTTAGTTTACCAGTATGTCCCTGGGGCTGAGCACACAGGGACTTACTGCACTCTGTTTTTAAATAAATGTCAGAAAGGGACTAGGGGAGTTTCAAACCAGTTAAAAGATTCACTTTTCTAGCAAGAGTGTTTATTCATAGAATCAAAACATGCTTGAGTGAATGCCCCTGCTCTTCAGCACATACCTGTGGCCCATATTGGAATCCTCCTTTTCCATCTCCAAGCCATCCATTAGCACAAGCTTATTCTACTTGCTCATCACTCAGTATCATAAAAAACAAAGAGCAAACCTGCTCAAAAAAATCAACAGCTCCACCGTATCCTCTCCTCCAGAAACAATGTTAATTTCCAAGTAGTTCAAGTTACGACCTACACTGGTCCTCAGAATACAAACTGCACCCCTAGATTATTCAATCCTATGACAGCCAATTTGCATTATGAAAACAGAAGACATATAAGTAATCCATACAAGTAAGTCTCCAATAATCTAACACTCCACACAAAAATGAATGATAGATTTTGCCCTTCAACCTAACATCATGCTAGTTCCTTTGTACTGATGCTATAATCCTACAGAAGTGAGGTTGTGGATTTACTTCCTCTCTTAGGTCAATGAGCCTGGGATGGAGTCTAAGTTCCAGGCATGCTGTCACTAAAAAAAGGAAACCCTGAGCCCCTTCCTCATGGAAGCAGAGATATACAAGTCCCCAAACAATATGATATACAAATCTCCCAACTGCTAGCAATGGCTTGAGCACATAAATATGGGAGGTAGAAGCCTATTTAGAAATTTTTTAATGGCTCTATAAGACAAAAGAGAGGGAGAGAAAGAAAGGTCTAGGATAGCAATGATGTTTCCTGACCACTGTGCACAATCAAAGGAACTCTGGCTTTCTCAGCTTTCTCAACAGAATAGCTCTTCAATTTCTTAAAGGGTGGTGACATTCTTACGTCATCCACAATCTTTTTAGTCCTGGTTAATTAAAGGTGAATCCTTTTCCGAATTTTTTTTTTTTTTTAATTAGAACAAGAAGGAATCAGTGGGCAATACACTTGTTATATAGAAGCTTAATCAAGCTGTGCAACGGAGCTAAATAACACTTCCTTATTAGAAAGAATTGGATAGGCCTAATTTGTGTAAATAGAGACAATAAGTGCTAATACATATTTCTTTTGATATACCAGATGAGTCATAGTCCAATTTTGTGAATATAAAAATATTTGTACATCCACTCTTATCTGAATAAGACTATGAAATATACGAAATACAATGGGCATACTACAATCTGATTAAGTTAAAACTCTTTCTTGTCAACCTAATTTTATAGTTTAAAATTTTTCTCATTGTTGTTGTTATTCCATCACTAAGTTGAGTCTGACTCCTTGTGACCCCATGGACTGTAGCACACCAGGCTTCCCTGTTCTTCACCATCTCCCAGAGTCTGCTTAAACTCATGTCCATTGAGTCAATGATGCTATCCAACCATCTCATCCTCTGTCATCCCCTTCTCCTTCTGCCTTCAATCTTTCCCAGCATCAGGTTCTTTTCCAATGAGCAGCTTTTTGCATCAGGTGGCCAAAGTACTGGAGCTTCAGCTTCAGCATCAGTCCTTCCAATGAATATTCAGGGTTGACTTCCTTTAGGATTGACTGGTTTGATCTCCTTACTGTCCAAGGAATTCTCAAAAGTCTTCTCCAACACCACAGCTTGAAAGCATCCATTTTTTGGCACTCAGCCTTCTTTATAGTCTCTCTCATCCATACATGACTACTGGAAAAACCATAACTTTGACCAGATGGACCTTTGTCAGCAAAGTGATGTCTCTGCTTTTTAATACACTGTCTAGGTTTGTCATAGCTTTACCAAGAAGCAAGTGTCTTCTAATTCCATGGCTGCAGTCACCATCTGAAGTGATTTTGGAGCCCCAGAAAAGAAAATCTGTCACTGCTTCTACTTTTTCCCCTATTTTCCATGAAGTGATGGAACCAGACGCCATGACCTTAGTTTTCTGAATGTTGAGTTTAAGCCAGCTTTTTCACTCTCCTCTTTCACCCTCATCAATAGGCTCTTTAGTTCCTCTTCACTTCCTGCCATTCCCTGGAGAAGGGAATGGCTACCTACTCCAATAGTCTGGCCTGGAGAATTCCATGGACTGTATAGTCCATGGCGTTGCAAAGTGTTGGACACAACTGAGTGAATTTCACTTTCACTTCTGCCATGGTGGTATCATCTACACATCTGAGGTTATTGATATTTTTCCTGGAAATCTTGATTCCAGTTTGTGAGTCACCCAGCCTGGCATTTCGCATGATGTACTCTGCACAAAAGTTAAATAAACAAGGTGACGATATACAGCCTTGTCATACTCCTTCCCTGATACTGAACTAGCCAATTGTTCCATGTAAGGTTCCAACTGCTGCTTCTTGACTCGCATACAGGTTTCTCAGGAGACAGGTAAGGTGATCCTGTATTCTCATCTCTTTAAGAATTTTCCACAGTTTGTTGTGATCCATAAGCCAAAGGCTTTCTCTTAGCCAATGAAGGAGAAGTGGAAGTTTTTCTGGAATTCCCTTGCTTTCTCTATGATCCAAAATATGTTAGCAATTTGATCTCTAGTTCTCTGCCTTTTCTAAACCCATCTTGTATATCTGGAAGTTCTCAGTACACGTACTGCTAAAGCATAGCTTGGAGGATTTTAAGCATAACCTTACTAGCATGGGACATGGGTGCAATTGTCTGGTAGTGTGAACATTCTTTGGCACTTCCCTCCTTTGGGATTGGAATGAAAACTGACCTTTTCCAGTCCTGTGTCCACTTTTTGATTCTCATTAATATTCTCATTAACAAATGCTATTTAAGGATAAAAGGATACTCAAACTTCGTGAAATCTCTGAGTTCAAAATATAATCAAAGAATCATTACAGAAAGAGGTACTTGCCCAGAGTGCAAAAAGAGCAGGATCTTAGGTATAGATTATCTTGTGTTTAAATAAACAGGTAAAGAAAAGCATAACCAACTCTGTGATCAGTTCAGTTCAGTTCAGTTGCTCAGTCATGTCTGACTCTTTGTGACCCCATGAATCACAGCATAAATGCTGCTCAAGTAGCACTTGCAAAGAGATCATTTACCCTCCCTCATAAGGAAGGCTAGAGAGACACTGAACATTTATAGTTTGCCCACTATGTGTCAGGTGCTAGCCTAAAGAGTACATACACGTCATTTAAATTAGTCTTCATATATGTAATCACTTCATATTGGGGCCACTTTATCATTCAACTATACAGCACAAATATTTGAGTATTTACATGTACTGGGCACCATTTTAAACAATGAAAATTTAACAGTCACTACAACAGACAAGATCTCTACTCCCATGGTTATCTGTCAAGGGCAGATCAACATTAAAGCAGTAAGCAAATGAATAATTTTAAATTTCCTATAGGAATAATGCCACAAAGATAATAACAGAGTAAAATGGAACAGATGGTGACCAGGTTTTATCCAGGGTGATGTGAATTGCCTATAATATTCATGCTCTTTTCCATCCTTGTCAGATAAGGTGAGTTGGTGACACTGGCAAAATCCTTTGGAATTCAGTGAATTCCCTGGAAAGTGAAAGTGTTAGTAGCTCAGTCTTGTTGAACTCTCTGTGACCCTATATAGTGTAGTCCACCAGAACCTCTGTCCATGAAATTCTCCAGGCAAGAATACTGAAGCAGGTACCCATTCCCTTCTCCAGATGATCTTCCTGACCCAGGGATCAAACTCAGGTCTTCCACATCGCAGGCAGATTCTTTACCATCTGAGCCACCTGGAAAGCCCTCCCTGGAGTGACAATCAAAATTAGGCTCTTTAGGTAATGATTCTCCAGATCTGGAGTCAAAGACAGCTTCCTTTCTGAATTAGAAACTGATAACTGGAGCCTTTGGGGATATAGGAAAGCATCTCATTATGTCCCACTCAGCTTCCTCCTCCTCTGAGATTTGAAGGCTCAACAACTGTATTTTATTGCCTCTTGTGAAATAATACAGAAGTTAGAATTCTTCCTGGCTCAAATAAGAAGGTTTTTACAGTGTTTCAGTTGGCCAGACCTGACTAGGTCATGCCTTCAAAATGGGGGAAGGCTTTATGTTTTCTCAAGCCTAGTCTTTAACCTCATGATAGTCTCTGAGGAAAGTGAAAACCAGGCTTTTAAGATGAATACACAATTCAATTAATGTTTTTATAATAATTCCCAGAATTACACTCTGGGTTCCATAGAAGAAACAAAGTTAAATAAGACATGATCGCTGTCTTTTTGGAGACTATAATTTAGTAGGCTCTGCTGCTGCTGCTGCTAAGTCACTTCAGTCATGTCCGACTCTGTGTGACCCCATAGACGGCAGCCCACCAGGCTCCCCTGTCCCTGGGTTTCTCCAGGCAAGAACACTGGAGTGGGTTGCCATTTCCTTCTCCAATGCATGAAAGTGAAAAGTGAAAGTGAAGTCGCTGAGTCCTATCCGACCCTCAGCGACCCCATGGACTGCAGCCTACCAGGCTCCTCCGTCCATGGGATTTTCCAGGCAAGAGTACTGGAGTGGGGTCTAGTCCATCCTAAAGGAGACCAGTCTTGGGTGTTCATTGGAAGGATTGATGCTAAGGCTGAAACTCCAATACTTTGTCCACCTCATGCAAAGAGTTGACTCATTGGAAAAGACCCTGATGCTGGGAGGGATTGGGGGCAGGAGGAGAAGGGGATGACAGAGGATGAGATGGCTGGATGGCATCACCAACTCAATGGACATGAGTTTGGGTGAACTCCGGGAGTTGGTGATGGACAGGGAGGCCTGGTGTGCTGCAGTTCATGGGGTTGCAAAGAGTCAGACACGACTGAGCAACTGAATTGAACTGAACTCAACAACTTTGAAAAAATTTGCAAAATAAAGTGATCCATTTTTATTTTTAGAGTACTTTTCTGCTAATAATTCTAAACTTTGAATGTAGTAAATTTTAGATATAGCATTTCATTTCCTGAAACAAGACTGCATTTCAGACATATAAAATGGTATATAATATAAAAATACGTATTCTTTAAGATAGCACTAGAATGATAGGAGACCCACTTCCATGGAAACCTGTTTAAATCCAAGGTGAAATTACTTTAGAGCCTTTATCATTAACAATAATAATAACAACAGTGTCATAACATGCAAAGTTGCTTCTAAAGTTCAAAGGAAATTATTTGCTTCAACTGCCTTCTACACAATACTTGTTTCTTTTCTACCGATTTTCCAGTTTTGCGTCTCAAATGCCTATCCTCTAGTTATTTCCACTACCTTTTGAGATGTACTCCCGTGCGTGTCATTGAGAAAACAAATGTTCATGACCTACATCTCTTCTCCAACTTCATCTTCATCTGCATTTGATACCAGGAACTCCTCAACTATTCTCTCTTTACCTGTACTATTCTAAGCTCATAAAAAGAGAAATCAAATCCTTATATCCCTCTCTCACATTGTTTTGCACATGAGTCCTCCAAAGAGTCATTAAATTAAAAAAAAAAATCAGTATCTCTATCCTAGTTTCTTTGTTTTATACCCCTAGAGATATTTCCTGTTTTTTTTTTTTCACATTCCTGTACTCTCTCATAATCCAACCCATCTCCTATGTCTATAGATTGAATTTAAAAATATGTGTTTTATGTTTAACCTTACCCTTTTTTCCCCAGAGCTTTCAAATACAACTATGATTCTCCTCAAAGCTGGATTATTTAAATAAATTCTAAAGTATATTTCAGACCCCTAAATTCCCCTCTTAAAGAGATCTTAGACAATATGGAATATGATTCAACAGGTTAGCTGTTATCATATTTTTTAAAAATAATAACAAAGACCTAAAAATTGTATTCCTATTATTCAAACACATTCCAGCCCTATAGGTATAACTGGTTACTTACTTTTTTTGCAAACTCCATGATTATAATTACTATTACCCTCATAGAAAATGAGAAGCCAAATTGTTTCTTAAACTCAAGGTCAGAGGATACACTGAATTGATTGATAAAATTTCATAGACAGAACTCTAAGATGGCTTTCAAGATTCTTAGCCCCTAGTATACACACCTTGTATAATCCCCTTCCCTTGAGTGATGGTGGGATCTATGAATATGATCAATGTCAGTCTCATGATTAGATTACATTATATTGCAAACATAATTGAAGATTAAGGTGCCTAATAAGTTATCTTTGAGTTAATCAAAGTGGAGTTTATTCCAGGTAGACCTAGGGTCTAGTCATGGCACTTTAGAAAAAGGTCTAGAGGTAACAGACAAGTAGCAGCAGCAGATGCTCTTCTGCTGACCTTGAAGAAGCAAACTTCCATGTTGTAGAGAGGGCAACATGGCAAGGAATGGTGAGCAGCTTCTAGAAGGTGAGATCTTCAGTCCTATAACCACAAGGAATTAAGTTATGCCAACAACCAGTGAGCTAGGAAGAGGACCTTGAACCTCTAATGAAATTACATCCCTGGAAACACCAAGACTGCAGCCTGTGAGGTCCTGAAATGAGGACATAAACTATGCCCAGACTCTTGACCCACAGGAATTGTGAGATAATAAATGTGCGTTGTTTTAGCTGCTAAATTTGTGTTCATTTGTTATTCGGCATTTTGTTGTTGCTGTTGTTGTTCAGTCACTAAGGCATGTCTGACCCTTTGCAATCCCATGGACTGCAGCACACAGCTCCTCTGACCTTCACTATTTCTCAGAATTTGTTCAAATTCATGTCCGTTGAGTGATGTTATCCAACTACTTAATCCTCTGCTGCTCTCTTTCCCTTTTGCCTTCAACGTTTCCCAGCATCAGGGTCTTTTCCAATGAGTCAGCTCTTCATATCAGGTAGCCAAATTATTGGAGCTCCAGCTTCAGCATCAGTCCTTCCAGTGAATAATCAGGGTTGATTTCCTCTAGGATTGACTGGTTGATCTCCTTCCTATCCAAGGGACTCTCAAGAGTTCTCCAACACCACAATTCAAAAGCATCCATTTTCTGGTGCTCGGCCTTCTTTATGGTCCAACTCTCACATTTGTACATGACTACTGGGAGAACCATAGCTTTAACTATATGGACTTTTGTCGGCAAAGTGATGTCTCTGCTTTTTAATATACTAAGTTTGTCACAACTGTTCTTCCAAGGAGCAAGTGTCTTTTAATTTCATGGCTGCAATCACTGTCCACAGTGATTTTGAAGCCCAAGTAAATAAATCTGTCACTGCTTCCAATTTTTCCCCTTATATTTGCCATGAAGTGATGGGGCCAGATGCCAGTTATACAGCACAAAAACCTAATTATATATTTTGTCTCTTCTTACTTGTTTTTCTGGACCTTTTTGTATTTAACTCATTTTGACTTCCTTGACCATATCCTGACTATCTGGAGTTTTGATTTCCTTATCATCCCAGCCTCTAGAAACTACATGTTTCTAAACCATGCTGAGCCTCCATGGATTTCTGACTTCTGTAAAATGCATATATCTCCCTTCTTTTGAGTTTCCCTCAACTCCTGTCTCTTCATACGATACACTCTAATACACTACTGTTTCCTGGTAGCTGCTTGTGACAACCCACTTTGTCCTGCCACTTATGTCTCTGTCAAATAAAGGCTCAATCCACAGTCCTGTATAAATTGTTCAAATCCAAACTACACTATATCTCATGTTGAGTCAAGTACAGAATTATAGGTCAAAAGACCTCCAAGTTATCAGTGGACTCAATTTGCATCTGGCTCTCATTAAGTTTTCTGTCTGCCTTATAATTAACTCTTTGAGAAAGTATCAGGGGATTCCTAAGAAAAAAAGCAGGTACTTGGTCTTGGTAACCAGACACTCCTTGATAGACCTGGGCAGATAGTTTGGTTAAAAAGAAAAGAAAAGGCTTTGGCTGGCAGCAAATGCCCTTTGAAGCAGTCCTGTTACTGAGAGTCCCAGTGTGGTTGCAGCCTGGTATCTTCTCTCTGATTCTCCTGACTTCAGAAGTGTGAGCTGACCACACTGTTGCCTCCTTTGCCCTCTAAATCAGAGTAGTCCCTAGACTCTGATCTCCCTCAGATCCCTGCTCCAGGGCTGACTCATTGACTATCCTTGTTCACGCCTGCATGACCCATTTGAAAGAGACTCTTGTTACTATGTTATCCTATCTTTTGTGGCCTCCACAATATTCTTGAGAAGGTGGCGAATAGCCTCTGATTAATATCACTGAGAACTAGAGAATGAGCTCAAACAGTACATATCAAATACATAAACTGTTTGCTTTTCATGTCCTTGTCTACATTTAACTTTTTATGCATCAACATGACTTGGCCATGGAATGCCCATGTATTTGGGCAAACATTATTCTGGGTGTTTTGGGATAAGAATAACATTTGAATGGGAAGGCCATGTAAAGCAGATTGCTGTCCCTAATGTGAATGGCCTTTGTCCAATCAGTTGAAGGCCTGAATAGTACAAAAAGGCTGAGTAAGAGGAAACCTACCTGGCCTGATTATTTGAACTGTAAGATCAGTCTTCTTCCCTTGGACTAGAACTTACATCATTGACTTTCCTGGTTCTCAGGACTTTAGACTTGGACTATGGCTTATACCATTGGCTCTCCTAGGTCTCTAGCTTGGGACTTCACAACCTCCATAATCACATGAGCCAGTTCCTTAAAATAGATCTCTCTCTCATTCTCTCATTTATTCTCTCTCTCTCTCTCTCTCTCTCTCTCTCTCTCTGCATACACATACACAAACACACACACAGTTGACACTTGAACATAGATTTGAACTGTGTGGGTCTGCTCATTACATACATTTTTTTCAACAGTAAATACTACAGTCCTACGATAGTTGGATCCACAATTGGTAAAATTCACAGATGCAGAACCATAGGTTCTGCAGAGGGGTCAGTAATCCTAATTCCCATGTTGTTCAAAAGTCAACTACAGATAGTCAGAAAAATACGATAGATAGATAAATAGATGTGGATATAGATCTATTATTGCTTCTGTTTCTCTAGAGAATCCTAATACCCTTATCACTCTGTCAACTAAGAGGCTTCTAAAGAGCAAGAACCATTCCTTGGGACTCTCTGCCTTCTTTTCCTATATCCAGTACCATGCTTTGCACACTGTGGATGTTGTATAAATGTTGTTAACTAAATTCCTAAAGAAAGAAAATCTGTTGAAATCCCTTACCAAGAGTGTGATATATTAGTATAAGCAACATTGATTTGTATGCCCATTAGAGCTCCCAGCAAGCCAGGCCTTTCCTGTGGACAAATAATTTGAGTTGCCCTGGTCACAATGAAGAATAGGAAGAAGATAGCCTTTTCTCTCTGCAGAGGTTGCTGAATCTCCTAAGGAGACTTCTGTGTTTGTAATCACTTCAGTATTTCTAAAAAGGCAAGACAGTATACAAAGGAGTAAACATGAGATTGCCACTTAACAAATCAGAATCAGAATGAAAATTAAAAAGCTGGAGTTTCACAGGCTTTGCAGGTTTTTATATTCAAAGAATAAAATGATTTTTTTTTTTACAGAATAAGAATAATGAAGGGAGGAGAAGGCAAAGAATGGCTAGTACAGCCTAGGCAGAAGCCGTCTCCAGAAAGCTTTCAAAGAGCTATAGGCCTTAGTCTAAGAGAAGAAAAATGAACCAGGCATGTTAATCTCTAAATGAAGCCTTGCTAAGGCATATAACACTTTTCTCTTCACTATATTAGAATAAACAGGGTTATTGAGCCACAGCCTGGGCCATTTTTCAGTTCAGTCTTCAGAATTCAAGGACAAGTAGGTAAGTTTACTTAAAAAGACTAATTTTGTTTGCCCAGACAAGCCTACCAAAGAGCTCTGGGCTAGATAAAAACATCCTGACACTCGCACAATCAAAAAAGTTATTCATGCAATTGATTCAAAACTCAGACTCTCAAACAACATTCAGGGAGAATCTGACCTGACCTCATAGAGATTCTGAAGAATTTTCCATTTCCATTTCCAAAAACAATGCCATTGACCTCTATAAACAATAAGCAACTGAGATTCCAGGTTTAAAAAGAAACGTGGAAACATCCTGGTACAAGTGCGGAACCTCTTGCTTCTTGGGAAATCAACCTAAAATATAAATATAACCTAATATTGGCACAGAATATGTTTATACTCCAAATGTTGATTAAATCTCTCCAAGTCCCACAGAGTTCTTATCTACAAAGCAGTAAGCTTCAGTTTCTGTAGCTTTATAAATATGTGTATCTCTCCAGTGGTTGGATTGCTTCCTATGAATATATTACATCATTAAGTGAGACCAATTGCCTTTTTGTTTTCAAGTTAAGGAGCCATCAGCTTGAATCCATATACAAGCTTCCAAGTGAACTGACATATGTGTTTTCCATCATTCTTTACCATTTCATTGAAAATGGGTTAAAATCCAGTTTTATGGTGTTGGTTTCAAAATCAACGTCAAAATAAAGATCTGGGGACTAGAAAAGACTGATAACTGCTTCATGTAAAGGGCTTAATTGTTTAGCATAAACTTGCCTATTATATTAAATCAGCCTATCCGTTTATCCCCAAAATAAACACTAAATAGAACATCTCTGCAAAGACACATACAGGGTTGTGATGCTTCAACGCCAAAATTGTTCCCCACTAACTGGAAAAAGTTAAACATCCAATTAGTACTAGGGATGGATTGAGTACAAAGCCACAAGAAAGAAAACCAACACGTAGCTTAGAACTCTATTCAGACAGTCTCCATGATGCCAGGCATAGTCCCAAGGTGGGGCATGATCCAGCTACTGCCCAAATCCCACACTTACCACTCAGTAGCACACACACAGAACAGATATAAATAACAATGCGAGAGCTTTGAAAATGGAACTGAAGGAATTCCCTGGTGTTCCATGGGTTAGAACTTAGCACTTTCACTGCTGGGGCCCAGGTTCAATTCCTGGTTGGGGAACTAAGACCCTGGAAGACCTGCAGAGTGGCCTAGGGGGTCAGGAAAAAAAAACGAACTGATATTGAAACTATAACCATTTGGAACTTGTAGACTGTACTGTACAGGTTTGACTATATGCTAAAACAAAAATTTTCAACATTGTCAAAGATATTTAAACAAGAACAGAGTCTCATAACATAATGTTCAAATGCATAGGATACAATTCAAAATTACTCTACATTTGAAAAACCAGAAAAATCAAACCAGCAAGGGGAAAAAATCAATAGCCACCAATGCCAGGATGACACAAAAGTCCTCAATAAAATATGTGCAAACAGAATTAAAGCAGAGTTAAAAAGAAAAATAAAAAGTACCATAAGTACCATAACCAAACAGAGAATATCCCAGGAATGTAAGACTGGTTTAAAATTTGAAAATAAATCAGCATTATCTACCATATAAACACTGTAAAGAAATAAACTGTGATAATATCATTTGAAACAGAGAAAGCATTTGACAGAATTAAACAACCATCCGTGACAAACACTCTCAGAAAATTAGGAATAGAAGGGAATTTACTCAGTCTAATAAAAAGGCATGTACAAAAACCAATAACAAAACAAATAAACAATACAGGAAATGCAGTGCCCAATCCCCCAATAAGTGTGATTAGCACAGGTATACACAGGTCAGGTAGTGCGTGATGTTTCCCAGCCTATGGCCACTGACCACAAAGAGTGAGGCCAAAAAAGGAAAAAAAAAAAAAAAATCATGGTTTTTGCTTTACCCAGAGATCAGGAACAAGGCAAAGATGCCCACTCTATTCATTTCTATTCATCATACTGGCAGTTCTAGCCAATGTAATGAAACAAGAAAATAAACACAAGGCATACAAAACTAGAAAGGAAGAAATAAACCTGTTCCTATTAACAGATAACACCAAAGTCTATGTAGAAAATCCCAAGAATTCTACAACAACAACAAAAAATCCCAATACCTTTCAGTGAGTTTAGCAAGATAGTAGGATACAATATCAAATACAAAACTCAATCCTCTTTTTATATGTTAGTAGTGAAAATTTGAAACTCCAAATTTTTAAAACATTAAAATTTTAAACATCATCTTCAACAGCTCTCTTCAAAAATGAAATACTGAGGTATGAAATAGCAAAACATGAATTGTATCTATATGCTGAAAACCATAAAACACTTATGAAATAAATCAAACCTCATCTAAATAAGGGCTTCCCTTGTGGCTCAGCTGGTAAAGAATCCACATGCAATTCAGAAGAACCCGGTTCGATTCCTGGGTCAGGAAGATCCCCTGGAGAAGGGATAGGCTACCCACTCCATTATTCTTGGGCTTCCTTTGTGGCTCAGCTGGTAAAGAATCTGTCTGCAATGTGGGAGACCTAGGTTTGAGCCCTGGGTTGGGAAGATCCCCTGGCAAAGAGAACAGCTTCATTCCAATATTCTGGCCTGGAGATTTCACGGACTGTATAGGAGTTGCAAAGAGTCAGACACAACTGAGCAACTTTCACTTTCTTTTCTTTCATCTAAGTAAGTAAAGAAACATACTTGTTTCATGAATTGGAAGATTCAACATAGTTATTATGTCAATTCTCCCAAAAATGACCTGCAGATTTAATGTTAAAAGCAGAGACATTACTTTGCCAACAAAGGTCTGTCTAGTCAAGGCTATGGTTTTTCAAGTGGTCATGTATGGATGTGAGAGTTGGACTGTGAAGAAAGCTGAGCACTGAAAAATTGATGCTTTTGAACTGTGGTGTTGGAGAAGACTCTTGAGAGTCCCTTGGACTGAAGGAGATCCAACCAGTCCATTCTAAAGGAGATCAGTCCTGGGTCTTCTTTGGAAGGACTGATGCTAAAGCTGAAACTCCAATACTTTGGCCACCCCATACGAAGAGTTAACTCATTGGAAAAGACTCTGATGCTGGGAGGGATGGGGGGGCAGGAGGAGAAGGGAACGACAGAGGATGAGATGGCTGGATGGCATTGCCGACTCGATGGACGTGAGTTTGGGTGAACTCCTCCGAGAGTTGGTGATGGACAGGGAGCCCTGGTGTGCTGCAATTCATGGGGTCGCAAACAGTCGGACACGACTGAGCAACTGAACTGAACTGACTGAACTGATGTAGGAAATGTTGTTGATATAGACAAGCTGATTCTAAAATGTGTATGAACATTCAAAGGAATTAGACTAATTAACTGTCTGCTATTAACAAAAGAAGATATATCCATATAATGCAATACTAGTCAGTAATAAAAATAAAACAAACATTAAAATATATATGGAAACTTAGCAATTTTTAAAGTGAAGGAAACTAGATGCAAAATTACAAACATTGCATGATTCTATTTATATGAAATATGAAGGAAGGCAAATTTCTAGATACAGAAAGCCCAGAAAGATAAGTGATTTCCTGCGGCTGGATGTAAGAGGTTGATTGAAAGCAAATTGACATGAAAAAAATTTTTTGTGGTAACAGAAGTTTTCTAAAACAGGATTATGGGGGTGGTTGTACAACACTATAAGTTACTGAAATTCACTGAATTTTACAAAGGATTGATTTACGGAGTGTAAATTATGCCTCAATAAATCTTTGAAAAATAAAAACTTTAAGGAGCAGGCTACAGGAAGTTATTAATATATATGAGCCAAGATTGGCAATACATTGATAACTGTTGGTACTGTGTGATAAGGATCATTATATTATTCCTTCCTCTTCTGTTTATATCTGAAATTAAGAATACTGATGTACATAAGTATCAGTATACTTCATGCTCAGAAGTGGCCCTTTAGGCAATTAAAGTTGTTATGTGGACTTCCAAAAAGGCTCAGAATGGGACTGTTTTTCTAAACATTTTGTGCCTGCAAGATAATTTACACAATATGATATTAACGACATCTGAACTTCCTAAGGAAGTTCATATTGTATAATTCTATTGATATGAAATGTCTGGAAAAGGTAAATTTATAGATTTTGAGATTCTGCTAATGAATGAATCTTGACAGGTTCTTATCTACAAAAAGCTTTCCAAATAAAGACATTAAGTTAGTTGAGATTCTCACACTAGGCTGAAGTTGTGGCAAAAAAAAAAAAACACTTTAACATTTTAACACCCTTTGCTGCTAACTAGACTCAACACTTCCAAAAATGTCTTGTTTTTTTTCTGAGAGTTGACATTTTTTGAGTTTTTACATCTAAGATAATCCCTACTTTTCTGGAGAAAACCAAAATGGTGTAAAGTCTATGGAATTTGGATTCAGAACAGAGTTAGGTCTAGTTCCAAAGCTTACCAGCTATTGACCTTCAGCAAATTAATTGTTCTTCATCTATCACACATGTAACAAATCTGACCTTTGCAGGGTATTGTGATTATTGAAGTATATAAGTTATATAAGCACCTAACAACCTGGCACATAGTAGGTATTGAATAAATGATGATTTATTGTCCGGTCATTTTCTAAATGAGTTTATTTCACAATAAAATGTAGTAACTATTGTTATAATCTTGGTAGAGAATATAAGATACCCAGAGATTTTCAAATCTAACTTCTCCAATGAAGATGATAAGGTTCAAAGACGCAAGAAATTCCAAAGTTAGAAACCAAATCTAGGCTAGAAGCCAAGTCTTGACTCAAAGTCAGTTTAGCAAAATGATTAAATGACCACTTTTAATCAGATACTTTGAGTTTGCTTCCTCGCTTTGCCATTTGACATCCTTTTTACACCTAGTTTCCTCATTTGTAAGATAAAAAAAATAACAATAGCAGCTACCTCAAAGGTTTGTTGTGATGATTAAATGAAATGAAGCACACCAGGGCTTAGACTAACAGAGCCCAATAAATGTTAATTATAAGCACTGCATTTTCTGAATTCTAAGATATATTTTTATCTGTTCTATCTAAAGTCAGTGTCTTAAAATTGAAATTTATGTTAATTTTAGTAATTTTCTTTTCCCCCAGAAAATCACTATGAATTCTATTTTTTTAAACTTATGATGTATCAATTTACATTCCATCAACAGTGCAAAAGGGTTCCCTTTTAACCACACCCTCTCCAGCATTTATTGTTTGTAGATTTTTTAATGATGGCCTTTCTGAGTGGTGTGATACTTCATTGTAGTTTTGATTTGCATTTCTCTAATAATTAATGATGTTGAGTATCTTTTCATGTGTTTATTGGCCATTTGGAGAAATGTCTATTTAGGCCTTCCATCTTTTGATTAGGTTGTTTGGTTTTTCAATCCTGAGCTGCATGAGCTGTTTGTAGAGAATGGTATGGAGGTTCCTTAAAAACCAAAAGTAGAACTATTATACGACCCACCCATCCCACTATTAGGCATATACTGAGAGAAAACTATAATTCAAAATGACACACGCCCCAGTATTCAGTGCAGCACTATTTATAATAGCCAGGAGATGGAAGCGATCCAAATAACCATTGATAGAGGAATGGATAAAGAAGATGTGGTACATACATATGATGGATTATTACTCAGCCAGAAAAAGGAATGAAACTAGGTCATTTGTAGAGACATGGATGGACCTAGAGACTGTCGTACAGAGTGAAGTAAATCAGACAGAGAAAAACAAATATCATATATTAACACATATATGTAGGATCTAGAAAAATTGTATAGATGATCTCATTTGCAAAACAGACACAGACATAGAGAACAAACATACGGACAACAAGTAGTGGGATAAATTGGGAGATTGGGAAGGACATATATACACTATTGATTCTACATATAAAATAAATAACTAATGAGAACCTATTATATAGCTCAGGGAACTATTCAGTGCTCTGTGGTGACCTAAATAGGAAAGAAATCCAAAAAACAGGGGATGTATGTATATATATGTGCATGTGTGTGTGTATATATATATATATATATATATATATATATATATATATATGCTATGCTAAGTCAATTCAGTCGTCTGTGACTCTGTGTGACCCCATAGACAGTAGCCTACCAGGCTCCCCTGTCCCTGGGATTCTCCAGGCAAGAACACTGGAGTGGGTTGCCATTTCCTTCTCCAGTATATATATACATATATATACACACACATACAGCCAATTCACTTTGCTATATAGTAGAAACTAATACAACATAGTAAAGCAACTATACTCCAATAAAAATTAATTTTAAAAACCTAAATAAATAAATAAAACTTAATGCTTACTTAGACTCAAGGAAATGTCAAGTTACCAGTTTAACTGTGTTTTGTTTCCTCTACACTTTAATATATCCAAAAGGTTACTAAGATCATAGGTGAACTGAAGTCTGGGACCATGTCTTGCTAATGTTTGTAACCTAATATCTAGCACTGGAGAGTGGATTAATAAGTATATACTAAGTGAATTAATTAATGAAAAGGAAGAGAGAGAGAGAAAAGAATGAAAAGGTGAAGAAAGATAACACAATGGGAAGAACAAGAAGTCAGACACCAAGAAGATCTAAGTTCAAGCCTTAGAATTGCCATAGATTTTTGGATGATATTGGATAACATTTAAACCACTTTTTTTTTTTAACTTTTAGGCAAGAATAATGATACCTACATAATAGGGTTGCATTGAGGATTAAATGACATGATTACTGTGATAGATACATATAACCAACAACCCACTTTATATCTCCATTCGGATGTCTATTTTGAACTTACTATCTTCAAAGCTGAACTCTTGACTCAAGTCTCCAGCTCAGTAAATGCAACCTCCATCCATTCTTTTTTGAAAACAAAAACACTGGCATGTTACTTGACTCCTCGTAGCAATCCAGTTTCCCCTTCCCATAAGAATAATCTATAGCGTCCAGCACCTCCCATCACTCCCAGAGATCCTTGTAAGTGAAAGTTTCTGAAACAAGCTTCATTTGCTTCACAGTATGTCCACCTCTGCTCTGTGCTCATTCTTTCACTCCTTTAAGTCTCTGAAGAAAAGCCACCATCCTGTTTCTCTCAGCATCCTCCTACTCTGCTTCCCATTTTCTCTGCTTCCCATTTTCTCATGGTACTTTACAGTCTGACAGCACCCAAGATGATACATATTCGCTATTGTTGCTTACTGTCTGTCTCCCTGACTACACATTTCCAGAATACGAGCCCTAGTGTTCGAGTGCATGTATCAGGAGCTTAGTCACGTCCACCTCTTTGCAACCCCATGGACTGTAGCCCACCACGCTTCTCTGCCCATGGAATTCTCCAGGCAAGAATACTGGAGTGGGTTGCCATTTCCTTCTCCAGGGGATCTTCCCAACCCAGAGATTGAACCCAGGTCTCCTGCAATACAGGCAGATTCTTTACCATCTGAACTACCAGGAAAGTATTCAAGTAGGATCTGCTTTTTCCCCTATACCACTGGTGTCTAGAATAGTCAGTGATATATGTAGATTCTCAAACAAATAACCATTGATTTAGCTTAAAACTAGATGAAAATTAGGTCATTGGGTTATTATGACTTGAACTAATTATTTGCCTGAAGTGCTTTTCCTTTTGTGAGGTGAATATCTATAATAAATGCCTAGAAACAAAAACTACATCTTTACAAGTGTGTTGATTTCTAAAAATCTGAACTAAATTAATTTCGATGTTGTAAGTAAAATAACTGCAGACTTAATAAATCTCTTCAAAGCAGATAATCCTAGCAGTCATCTGATATCTTTTTCATATTGTACAAATATTATGATGTTTGAAAATGCAGACAGTATGATGATTGAAACTGCACTGATTAATTTATGTTTCAGTTTCTTAACTAATCTACTAATCTACTGAATTAGCTAACATAGTTACTGAATGACTAATAAATACAATTCAGAAATATGGTGAACTTGAAAGTGATTGGCATGGGAGGAAAATAAAAATAAAATTTCTTTTCAAAATCCTGTTTTCTTTTCAGGGACTTTAATGAAGACAGACCATGCTCTAGAAATGGTGCCACTTCAAGTTTAGAAAGGCAGTTTGGAACAACCACTGTAGCCTTTTAATTCCTCCTTCCTCCTTTATTCTACTAAAGAAAATTGGGATAGTAAGAAAAGACAATTTTTTTTAAATTCCATATCCTACCCATACTCAGAAAAGAACTCACAATTCATTTCAAAACCCAAGAATAGTCATAGCTTGAGCAATTGATAATCCAGGAATTAACAAACTCTAATTAATGATGTCTCCTTATTGTAATATATTAAACAAACTTTATCATTTATCCCACTTCCCTCTGGATAATCCAAGGATAGCTGCATACATTTATCAGATATAGAGAAATAGTTGTTATTGGGAAAAACTGAAGCTTGAACATTCATTAATACTTTTAAGATGTGGGTTAACTATAGCTATCTCAGTATGCCCATCTCGGGATTCATCAGGTTCCTGTGCTTTAAGCTTCTTGACATCCACTATGCCTAGATCCATCTGCTATTTTCCAAGACAGCACTTCTCTGACTCCCAGCATTTTCTCATTGAGGCCAATCTTTCATATTCTTTAATGTCCAGGATCTCCCATCACCCATACACAGAGGCAACACCTTCAGGAAATGTATTACTGGGCACAAATTTCCCTTATTATCATCAGCTTACTCTATTAACCAAACGTCTGCATGTGTAGAAGACAGGCTGAGAGACTAATTAAAAGATTAGAAATTAAGTTAAGAAATCTGGAAAGAAAGCAGCTCAATGCATTTGTTCTTTTCTCCTTCTTTCTCGGAATGTACCAGAGGTGGCTGAACTGGGTCAAATAGAAAGGGTTAACACTAGCACTTCATTCCAGGTTGAAATCTTTTACTGGGTAAATTTAATAGCTCTGTATTAGCTATTACTACTAATAATTTAATAATCACTAAAATATTTAGCAGCACACAGATAGGTCTTTCCTAGTGTGAAATGCAAAGGGTTATTATTTTTGAACTGTGTGTTGAAGAAGACTCTTAAGAGTCCCTTGGACTGCAAGGAGATCCAACCAATCCATCCTAAATGAGATGAGTCCTGAAATGTTCATTGGAAGGACTGATGTTGAAGCTGAAACTCCAAAACTTTGGCTACCTGATGCAAAGAGCTGACTCATTTGAAAAGACCTTGATGCTAGGAAAGATTGAAGGCAGGAAGAAAAGGGGATGACAGAGGATGAGAAGGTTGGATCCAATCACCGACTTAATGGAGATGAGTGAGTAGACTCCGGGAGTTGGTGATGGACAGGGAGGCCTGGCATGCTGTGGGTCCATGGGGTCACAAAGAGTCAGACATGACCAAGTGACTGAACTGAACTGATTATTCCACTTCAGCTATAGATAGGCTTTCCATTCGATCTTGAAAGTGTAGGTCGCATGCTAAATATCAATTCTAATAACTCAATTACAAGTGAAAACATAGGAAGAAGGACTTTTGGAAAACAATAATATAGGTCTTAGCCTAAACTCCTCTTAGGGGCTTAGCATGGTGTTTCTTTGCACTGCCCTTAGCAGGGAGGATTCAAAATTATCCTCCTGCATTCTGGATTTAGTCCTTTCTGCCTTGATTGCTCAAGTATATTATTTGCTTGCACTAGACACATGGAAAAGGCCTGGACACTGTCCACATGTGAACAGTGGACAGGATGGGTTCTATCCACCAAACTTGATAGTATCCCTAAAATATATAGGAGTCTCCATCCTCAAAATGTTCAAATGAGATAACTGAATAAACAAAACTCTCAGATATGTGATCAAATACTCACATTTGGCATCATGTACACTAACTTTAAATCGGTGAACAACTGCTGTGGGTTGAACAGTGTCTCCCCAAAATTCATATCTGCCCAGAAACCCCAGAATGTGATCTTATTTGGAAACAGGGTCTTTGTAGATATAACTGGTTAAGATGAAGGCAAACTGGATTAGGTTGGGCCTTAAATTCAATGACAGGTGTCTTTACAAGAAGAGGAAAAAATACACAGAGATTCAGAGGAGAATACCAAGTGAAAACAGAGGCAGAGATTGAAATGACATGTCTACAAGCCAACAAATGTCAAAGACTGCTTGTAATCACCAGAAGCTAGGAAAGAGGCAAGGAAATATCTCTGTCTAGAACCTGTGGAGAGAGCATGACCCTGCGAACACCTTGATTTCAGACTTTTAGCCTTGAGAACTGTGAGATAATAAATTCCTATTGCTTTAACCCATCCAGTTGGTAGGAATTTGTTATGGCAAGCCTAGGAAATGAATACAGCAGCCAACACACAAGCTTCCATAGAACTCAGGCTGACTTAGGGAGGATGTTATTCCTTGAGAATGGAGTTTGAAAGACAAAAACTATAGACTAAGCCCACATCAGATATACAAATAGCAGTCTCCTCTTTAGGATGGGAAAAGTATAAAAATCATATTGACTGAAAAATATGCACAACCTAAAAGTTGACAGTTACATTTTATTTGGCAGACATTCTTAGGACTTCAAGCCCAGAAGACAGCATCTCAAATAACTGTTACCAGGAGGCAAAGAGGAAGGCAGGATATACAGCAGTTTTTGCAAGGATACCAGGAAGTTAGAACAGAAAATTACTATTAATAAAAGAAAACTAAACTATCTCAAGTTAAGGAATTTAGTTTTTTCTATCTATGGAAAGAAGCATGAGTTTTAGTTCACTGAAATCATTGCTTTGAGATGCACTTCAGCTATCTGGGGCCAGTATCCTGTGTTTTCATGCAAAGATGGGCACAATAAAGGACAGAGATGGTATGGACCTGACAGAAGCAGAAGATATTAAGAAAAGGTGGCAAGAATACACAGAAGAACTATACAAAAAAGACCTTCATGACCCAGATACCCAAGATTGTGTGATCACTCACCTAGAGCCAGACATTCTGGAATGCAAAGTCAAGTGGGCATTAGGAAGTATCACTACAAACAAAGCTAGTGGAGGTGATGGAATTCCAGTAGAGCTATTTCAAGTCCTAAAAGATGATGCTGTGAAAGTGCTGCACTCAATATGACAGCAAATTTGGAAAACTCAGCAGTGGCCACAGGACTGGAAAAGGTCAGTTTTCATTCCAATCCCAAAGAAAGGCAATGCCAAAGAATGTTCAAACTACCACACAATTGCACTCATCTCACACGCTAGCAGAGTAATGCTCAAAATTCTCCAAGCCAGGCTTCAACAGGACATGAAACATGAACTTCCAGACATTAAAGCTGGATTTAGAAAGGGGGCAGAGGAACCAGAGATTAAATTGCTAACATCTGTTGGATCATCAAAAAAGCAAGAGAGTTCCAGAAACACATCTACTTCTGCTTTATTGACAATGCCAAAGCCTTTGACTGTGTGGATCACAACAAACTGTGGAAAACTCTTCAAGAGATGGGAATACCAGACCACCTGACCTGCCTCCTGAGAAATCTGTATGCAGGTCAGGAAGCAGCAGTTAGAACTGGACATGGAACAACAGACTGGTTCCAAATTAGGAAAGGAGTACATCAAGGCTGTATGTTGTCACCCTGCTTATTTAATTTATATGCAGAGAACATCATCTGAAATGCCAGGCTGGATGAAGCACAAGCTGGAATCAAGATTGCCGGGAGAAATACCAATAACCTGACATATGCAGATGACACCATCTTTATGGCAGAAAGCAAAAAAGAACAAAGAACCTCTTGATGAAAGTAAAAGAGGAGAGTGAAAAAGTGGGCTTAAAGCTCAACATTCAGAAAACTAAGATCATGGCATCTGGTCCCATCACTTCATGGCAAATATATGGGGAAACAGTGGAAACAGTGAGAGACTTCATATTGGGGGGCTCCAAAATCACTGCAGATGGTGACTGCAGCCATGAAATTAAAAGATGCTTACTCCAAGAAAAATTATGACCAACCTAGACAGCATATTAAAAACCAGAGACATTATGTTGCCAATGAAAGCCTGTCTAGTCAAAGCTATGGTTTTTCCAGTAGTCGTGTATGGATTTGAGAGTTGGACTATTAAGAAAGCTGAGCGCCAAAAAATTGCTGTTTTTGATCTGTGGTGTTGGAGAAGACTCTTGAGAGTCCCTTGGACTACAAGGAGATACAATCAATCCATCCTAAAGGAAATCAGTACAGAATATTCATTGCGAAGACTGATGCTGAAGCTGAAACTCCAATACTTTGGACACCTGATGCGAAGAACTGACTCATTTGAAAAGACCCTGATGCTGGAAAACATTAAAGGTAGGAGGAGAAAGGGAGAATGGGATGACAGAGGCTGACAGTTGGATGGCACAATCGACTCAATGGACATGAGTTTGAGCAAGCTCTGGCTGTTGGTGATGGACAGGGAAGTCTGGTGTGCTGCAGTCCATGGGGTTGCAGAGTCAGACAGGACTGAGCAACTGAACTGAACTGAAATGAACTGAAATCATTTCTTTGATATGCACTTCAGCTACCTGGGGTCATTATCCAGTGTTTTCACATCCTGAGTTTTCTTAGGCTGCACAGTCCAGTCAGGAGTGGCTGCATGCAGGCTGATGACTGCTAGATTGCAGGCATTCTTTGTTACCTTCCTGATTTCCTTTGGGGCTCACCTTTGAAGCAGTGGTTAAGTGGTGGCTAGATCCTTTGTTTACTGACACAGCAAGCAGTAATTTATTTCTCAATTCCTTTCTATTGGGAGAGGTTTCTAGGTACCTCTAAGAGTCATATTTGCCTCCACTTAATTCTTCCCCATTTCTCATTATTACTATTATTATTTGGTGAAGATTGTGCTACTAATTACTGTTTCAAATGATGCTATAAATTTTGATTTAGGGTCTTCAAGGTTTTGTTTTCAGCTTTAAGCAATAGTCTAAGATTGGGAAGCTATAATTTGGTGCTCAGATCAGGGAGAGTGGGTGGTTATTGTTATAAGTTGTAATTTCCTGGGAAATGCTGAGGAATGTTCCAGAAAGTCAGGAGTTAACCAGAGTGAAATAAATCGCAAGCAAAACAATCCCTTCCATAATAATGTGGAAAAACTTGAGGGAAATATACTTAGATGAATTTGCAACTTTGTTTACATATAAATGAGAGAGCATGAAATTGAGTGCTGCTGGCCAAAGGTTAAGAAATTTGTACCCAGTTTGTAACTTTAGTTGGCAGCAAACAGGAAACAATAAAGACAAAAATTCAATGTTCCAGATCCTCCCTGCATATCTGCGCAGGAAAGTTTACTCACTGACAAACAGCCCTCTTTCAGGGTTTTGCACATCCTTCTTCAGTACCCTGAGCACAGCCACAAGTTTTAAAAGTTGTTTTAGCCACAGAAGATGTATGCAACTTGTTCTGGTGTTGGCTTCTCACAGAGTCAGAAAGAGGGAGAATTATGTTGTTTTTATTCATGCCAATCTTTTTTAATGCCAGAGTGCTGAATGAAGCTTTCAAAGGAAAAAAAGCAACAGAGGAAAAATAATCAATAGTAAAAGTTGACTAATGGCTAACAACTGTAAGTGTTTGGTGTACACAAAATATAGCTGCAGGAGGGGAAACAAGAGAGATTGAAATGCTGATCAAGAGGCCTGCTCAGTTTAAGAAATGGGAAGTGAGACTTTAAAATGAGATGTCAAAGAAAGAGTGCATTCCTGTTTATTCTCTGCACTGACCTCTCACATTGCACGTCTTCACAGCCCTTGCGAAAAAACGGAGCTACAAATTCTTCCTAAATTTCTCTTGGAGGAGGAGGGAAAATATGAGCTGGTTTTATCATGCTTACCTAAAATGCAAGAATAGTGGAAAATGCATTTTCTTGATGCACATGGGCAGTAATTCAGGTTTGGATATGTGAAATGAAAGCATCTCCTGCCATATTAATAAATAAGAAATGTCACAGCCATTAGCAATTTCTGGTCTCCAAATGTGAATGAGGGCTCAAGGCGATCCAGGATGCTGCCACCACCACCCCACCCACCACCAACCCCCTCTCCCCCTGACCAGTCCACCCCCCCCACCAGTCCACCCACCCCCCAACAGTCCACCACCACCCCCCCCCGCCCCCCCAACCTCACCGTGATGATTTCTAAGGAGCTGGGGGAATGCAAGAAGCAAGGTGAACAAGGAAACAGGATTAGCCCCTGATAGCTAAGGTGCGTAAGAGAAGAATGAATTCAGTGAGCCCAGAGGCTTGCATCTTCCATACATAGAATGCTAAATTCCTTGACACCTGATCTTGATGTTCAGACTCCCTGTTCCCTTTGTTGCAAACTTGTATGTATATAGCCTGACTTCCCCTCTTGCCTCCTTGGAGCAGTTTTCTCAAAGCTACTAAGATGCTCCGCTCCCAGGCTCACAGTCTGAAACATTCCCACCAAATAAAATAACTCTACTTTCAGGTTGTGACTCTATTTTTCAGTCGACACATACAACCTGGATCCTAATTATTTTCTTCCTTTCTCCAGGACTCCGTGCTCTCCCTTTGAGCTGTTATCCGCAGCTCTATGAACAGAGCTGGGAAGACACCACGTAATCCTGTACCTCTCTGTGAGAAAAGTTGAGTCAATGAAACAGCAGGACCTATGTGAAAAACTCTTAAGAGCAACTCACTGGCATGTGTCAACTAAAACAATTGCACAACATGAGAGTTGCCAGTTAAGTTTTATTTGGGGCAAAATGAGGACTGCAGCCCAGGAGACAGCACCTCCGATAGCTCTGAGAGACTGCTCCAAAGAGGTAGAGGGGAAAGACAGTATATATGTGATTTTGGTAAAGGGGGAATATGTGCCATCGAGCACATATTTTCTGTAGAAAGTTTCTGCTGGTGTCATGATGCTTCTGCTAGTCATGAGAAACAACTGTCATCATGAGAAGATGTAAGAATTAAGCTCATAAAGTCAGCTCCTGAGAATATCTATCTAAAGATCTGGGCTGCCAGTTTCCAGAAGCACCGAGTGCCTCATTTCTGCTTTCCACCCTGAACTCCTTTAGTGGGTGTTGGAGGTCAGCAGCTTCAGTGGCACGTGGTTTAATCCTTGTAGAGATAGATGGCAAGCACCCATGGCAAGTGCCAATTTGTGGTTGATACATGGCAAGTGTTGAGACTGTTAAAAGATAAACTAAGGCAGGAGACTTCCCTGGTGGTCCAGTAGTTAAGAATCCGCCTTGCGATGCAGGGGACGTGGGTTCGATCCCTGGTTAGGGAACTAAGATCCCATATGCCACAAGCAACTAATAAGCCTGCGCACTTCAACTACTGAGCCCGCACACCACAACTAGAGAGTCTGTATACGGCAACAAAGGATCCTGGGTGCTGTAGCCAAATAAATAAATAAAGTCAATTAAAAAAAAAAAGATAAACTAAGGCATATTTTTAAATGTCAAGAGTTTATTTCAGCAATGACTGACCCAAATCAGGCAGCACCAATCATGAAGTCATCAGGAGCACAGCACCAAGGGGAGCCTGGGGGCTGGAGGTGGGGGAAAACTTTTATACAGAAAAGGCAGAAGGAAAGCAAAGAAAGCATTGACTGGCTATAGCTTAAAGCCCAGCTGGCTGATTGGTTGTCCTTGGGTTTTGCTTTCATAACCTTCAGATATTTACAGGCTTAGATTTTAGTTTGCTTACCCAGATCACCACAGCATTAAAGACACATCAGTCTAACGGTCTCCTTGTTTAATTAATTTAGCAAGATTTAGTTACACATGAACTTCCCTGGTGGCTCAGACCTTAAAGCGTCTGCCTACAATGTGGGAGACCCAGGTTCAATCACTGGGTCGGGAAGATCTCCCGGAGAAGGAAATGGCAACCCACTCCAGTATTCTAGCCCGAAAAATCCCACAGACGGAGGAGCCTGTTAGACAACAGTCTATGGGGTCTCAAAGAGTTGGACACAACTGAACAACTTCACTTTCACTTTCACTTTAGTTATACATAAAAGGAAGTGAAAAAAAAACTAAGTGGATAAAGGACAGAATTTGGAAGGCAAAGACCTGGGATAAAACCCTGGCCTTGCTTCTCACCCTCACTCAGTGGCCTTGGACAA